>NW_010418114.1:3646-4045 GCF_000710305.1 Buceros rhinoceros silvestris | reverse complement strand
TGGTGGGGGTTGTGGAGGCCCCCCCAGCCGGCGCCTGGGCCTGGGCGGCCAGCATGGGCGTCAGCTCCGACTGCTGGATCACTTTGACCCCATCCGGCTTAGTCCACGCTGACTCGCGAGTGCGCGCGTTGTAGAAATAGACCTACGAGTCAAGAACATCATCGTCAAACAACTGCTGACCTAGAGAAGGAGCACTCACCCATGGTCCAGCTCCTCCTGGTTTAAAACCATTTAACAGGAGGATAGACAGGAGCGCCGGGTTTTACCTCAGAGCCAGACTGTGGGTGACAAAGTGCCCACGACAGCAGCGAACACCCGTTAGCTCGTTGTTTCTGGTAACTGTCTTACCTTGCCGTCTGGGGTCTTGTTCTCTACCCAGATCTCTTCAGCTGGGGGCAT
>NW_010418114.1:2246-3630 GCF_000710305.1 Buceros rhinoceros silvestris | reverse complement strand
CTGGAGGGAACATCATACCGGGCGGTGGTGGCATGCTGCCCATGGGAGGAGGCATGAACGGTGGTCTCTGAGGGCACACAATAACAACGATGGTGATGATAATGACAACCATACAGGCTTCAGTCAGAGTTTTCTCGGGCGGTGGTGGCATGCTGCCCATGGGAGGAGGCATGAACGGTGGTCTCTGAGGGCACACAATAACAACAATGATGGTGATGATAATGACAACCATACAGGCTTCAATCAGAGTTTTCTTTTCTTAGCACACCAACAGAGAGCACCACTGCTGCCAGGTGAACTCCACCGGTCGTCTCCAACCACCTCACGCTGTCCCTCAGGGGACACGCTGCCTGACAAGCCAGCACCTACAGCAGAGCAGCTGCTCCAACCTTTCACTGCTGAGGTGCCAAATATCAGGAAAAAGTGGCATGAAAAGAAACGGGTGAAAGCTCCTCTCCTGAAATGGGGGAAATCCAGAGGACGGAGAAGGAACAGAAGAGCTGTTCCCGAGGAGCTGCCACTCAGAGCCCCAGCTGTGAATCGAAGACACCACCCGACAGTTACAGGAGGACTCTCCCAGTAAAGAGATATATATAAAAAGTAAAATGACAAGTAAGCATCCTTCATTAGCAGAGCAGCAGATTTCATTACAATCCATTACACCTCTCCACTTCCCATTAACTGAAGTTCAAACCAGTGCTAATTTAAAAAAAAATCAATTAGATTTTCATTAGTTCATCATCATAAGGAATCCAGAACTGCCCTGCACACCACTGTCACCCAAACACCTCCCTTCTACCTCCAAGTACACAAAGTTCTTCTATCCTGCTTGTTTATTTGGTCTGTTCTGAAATCTCCTGTGCGTAACAGTACAGTGAAACCTCCCCGTGAAAACCACAGGTGACAAACCCCACCGGGTTCTTCTGCGTATCCTGCACACACCTACAGCTGGTCTGATTATCTCCACCACCCTGCTTCTAACTGGCCGGTGATGCGGGAGGTTCCCTCACTGGCAGAACGCTGCGGGCCTGGCGCTCATCGCCCCAGGCCCGGGACTGAGCCGCACACAGCGGCGCCGAGGGCTCCGTTCACTGTTTGTGTTCAACACCTTTGCAAAGGAATTCCAGAGCACCTGGACAGAAATCTAAACAAACAGGAAAAGCCACTGAGGTGACTACAGCCTTTTTTCCTCCCTTGTTTCTTCCCCACAGCTCCTCCACCTGGCCACAGCATGACCCTTCTCTTCAGTGCTCTGCAATCTAACAGGAACCTGGCACTGCTCACTGTTTGCCCCCAGAAGGGGTCAGCCCGTTCTGGGGCAGTCCTGGGAGCAATGCAGGTGCCGGGCTTCAGCCGGGGGGCTCGGCACGCCCTCCAGCTCCAC
>NW_010418114.1:1748-2089 GCF_000710305.1 Buceros rhinoceros silvestris | reverse complement strand
CGTGTCTCCCCTTGCACCAGGAGCTAAAACCCAAACGTTCAGTGCTGACACGGTGCGGAAAATTCAGAGGTGCCTGGACTCTGCGTATGGCAGCGAGCTGCAGAAGAGACGCCCCCTGCATGGCACGACGGTACCGCGCAAAGCGGGAGCACGGTCAGAATACAGATCAAACACACAAACCAAGGAGACAGCAGCAGCGCGGCTTGGGCCTCAAATTAACTCCGGGTGACTCCTGACGCTGCGAGGAGGAAGCAGGATCCTGCTCCCCCTCCCAGCCCAAGCTCTGCTGCACAGCCCAACGCTCTTCATGGCCTCAGAGCTCTCGAGGCAGAGCACGGGCA
>NW_010418114.1:1189-1557 GCF_000710305.1 Buceros rhinoceros silvestris | reverse complement strand
CGCAGGAAGGTGGAAACAGCCTTAAATAAACTTAAGCTGAGCAAGAAAACACACCATCGAGTGAGGCCCCTCGTACAGCACGAAAGCACACGGAACCAACCTGCCTCAAGAGAAAGGGGGGAAAAACTCCCTTTTTAGACATACACAAAACAGGGCCTAAAATACCATGAAATAACTAACCCAAGCCAGCAAGTTCTCCCTCCACCTTGCCCAGACCCCTAGTTTTAGTAGGAATTAACGTCACTAATTAGCATGAATGACTTTCACAGCACTGACTGTCCCCAGTCCGATTTCAGGCAGAGGATTTACACCGTTATTCCTCAGCACGCAGCGCTCCGCAGAGGCCTGTCTGCAGTCGACAGTGGCTA
>NW_010418114.1:408-969 GCF_000710305.1 Buceros rhinoceros silvestris | reverse complement strand
CCTGCACTGCCAAGGTCCTAAACCACGTCACTCAGTGCCACCTCCACACATCTGTTAAACTCCTCCAGGGATGGGGACTCCAGCACCGCCCTGGGCAGCCTGTTCCAGTGCTTGACCACCTTCTCTGCAAAGAAATTCCTTCTAAAATCCAACCCAAATCTCCCCTGGAGCAACCTGAGGCTGTCTCCCCTTGTCCTATCACTTGCTACATGGGAGAAGAGACCGACCCCAACCTCGCTCCAACCTCCTGTCAGGGAGTTGTAGAGTGATGAGGTCTCTCCTGAGTCTCCACCGCAATGGCACCAGGCACCTATGAAAAACATACGTGTCCCGTTCACAAAGGTGTCGTACCCATTGAGCTGCCTGAGCCCCTGAACAGCAGGCAAAAGAAACATCTATCACCGCGGAACGCAGAGAGGAACCTACCCTGCTGGAGCCCAGCAGACTCACACAGTCTCTGCAGGCGCCAGGAGCTCTGTAAATTTAAACAAAACCCCAAACCACGACCACAATAAACGCGAGGTAAAGAGGATTTTCCCTCTGCCAAGAGCGATCTCCCAC
>NW_010418114.1:0-269 GCF_000710305.1 Buceros rhinoceros silvestris | reverse complement strand
CCCTCTGCCAGGAGCTAGCTCCCACCAGCACGGGGGCCGCTGCAGCTGCTCCAGCCAGACACCCAGCCCGTGCCCGGTTTTTCCTCCGGACGGTCAAACCTGCCACCGTCGGTGTGTGGGTGTTTCCGGTGCATCACTCGGGACGTGCCCCCCGAACCCCGCGCTGGGCCTGAACACACCCGTGGCTGATGGCACGCCTCACTCTCGGCACTGCTGCCTGCCCGCCTCACCCCGCTGGGTGATGGGAATAACGGAGCATGGAGAGGGCA
>NW_010418113.1:76868-81077 GCF_000710305.1 Buceros rhinoceros silvestris | reverse complement strand
CCTTTCCCTATTAAATCCCTTCCTGTCAGGATAGAGGGATTCCGTTAACGTACATCGAGGTATATCGGTCCCTCGACCCTTAACACCTAGATAAGGCATTCGCCTTTTAATTTGTCTAAAATGTATGAATTAGTTTGCATTTCTAGCTCCAGATTTAAAATCTGTATCATCCTGTTATAATACAGAAGAACAGATCAAACATACTTTTAATGGACTAAATCCATAAGCTTCTTACTGCTACCTTCTGCGGAGATAAGGAAGCTGCAGAAATAACTGCAAGATGATATTACATGAGAAAAATCCAAGAACGTGTTATTCTTCCGGGCGTGGAGTACATCAGTGAAGCAACTATAAGCCATTTGGTTAAGTGTTCTGAAACCCACCTGTATACTATGGTGCCTGAGAAAACAATAGAGCCAACATTTACTAATAGCAAATGTTTTGTTTTATAAAGTTACTAAATAAATATAAGCCTTCCTGTGAAGTTAAAGTTGTCTGCAAGCAGCGTGTATATCCAGAGCAAGAAAATGAGAACAACGTGGAAGCTGCTCAGCAACTACTTTTTGTCTTGTAGGAATCAGGAGTGCACTCACACATATGACTGTTCTCTGGGATTTACTGAAAAAGACCTCTTTTTTTCACTTCATCCCTTCTTTCTGCATTTCTGTAAATTTGTGCCTACTTGCTACAAGTAATTTTTGATGTACAGATTTGAGAAGAAATGGCACCCATTGGCTGGATTTTCCTCAGGTTTAACAGTGCAATATCAAGTCCTCAAAAATACAACAAACTCTCATTTTGGTGAGGAGTTTAAGAAGATAAGTACTGTTGTATTTGGGGTGATTTACAGTAAGTTTATCCAGGCTGTAAAATATGCCTTTCCTTTCTGTTGCTGGTGCTCTTTTTTTTCCCCCATTAATGTGATTCTATTGCTTCTCTCCATACGTATAAACCTCATAATTTGTGTAACTATATTTTTCTCTGTTCTACATGGGTGGTTTTTTTTTGTTGTTCAGTGAGTTTTGGGTTTTGTTTTTTTTTTTTTAATAAAGGAAACATCCTTTCTAAAATGATCCTGGATTAAACTAGGCTTCAATCATACTAAAATATAAAGTAAGAGATGTTTTTTTTATTCCAAAGTGCTTTTCAGCAGACTAGTACTTCTAAGTTGTAAGGTGCTAGTGACTAAAGGAAAATCTCCTTTGAAATAAACAGTGATCTGTTTTTCTTGACACTGTTGCCAGAGTTTCCCAATGGTCAAAGGATTCCTCGGAAGCTCTAGCTGAGTATGGCTCTGTTGCCATCCTTTCTATTAATAATCTTGGGGTCAGGGAAACTAACGGTACCGCTTAAGTTTCCAAACACTGCCACAGTGTGGTTTGTGTTTTAGGGGTGGGGGTGTGAAAGCCCTCATTAGAAATCAGGCAGAAAGTCCCTCGCTATCTAAGGACATTACTGAAAACCAAAAATCTACATGAACACCTGCCCAAATATGACCTTAATTTTCTACATTTGTATTCCATTCATCTAGCTTGACAGCATTAGACTAGAAGAACCTCATAACATATGGAAGTGTCAAATGTTGAGAGTGTTTTCTCTTTCTGCAGTCTGTGGTGAATTAAGGAGTTGCATTTCAACAGCTTTCTCCCAAAGCATACAGCTGTGGTTTGCATTCAAAATAAAAATGATCCCAAAAGTTAATGACAACGAAAATACTGGAGATTTTTGTCTTTAGAAGCCAGGGATGAATGAGCAACATCTAAAGTTCTGCCTTTCAGGGAATATGGATGGATGCTGTGAGGACCTTTTTGATGCTGATAATAACATGGCTTAGCATTTATTTATTTATTTATTGTCTTGCTATAAATTGTACCCTGGATGTTTTCCCTTTGCCAGTTTAAGCTTTCTTCCAGCCTCCCCCCGCACTGCACCTTAAAGCCTTTTCACTCCAGCCTCACCCTGTCTGTGCTTGCTCGCTTTCACTTTTTTTTTCTTCCTCCTTTCTTCCTTTCTGCCTGGAGAAAGGAGGCTCTCTGTGCCTCATATCAAAAGGAGTGTTATCATGCAGCTCCATCCTTTGTACTGCAGACTATCTGGTTATATCATTTTTCTAGATTTCCTTTCTGTTACAATAGTTTTTGGTTTACTTTGTGTCAAGTGAAGCATTTTCTTTGATCGTGTTCAGAGAGGCAGTTTCTGATGATCCTCCTTAGGCAGGCAGGGTTTGGTTAGGTTATGGTAAAGTTCCTGTGGTAGGAAGCAGTGGCAAACCAAAAGCAAGTCTTGGAAGATGCATTGTATAAAATGAAGGGGGAGAGGGGCAGGGGAATAAGAAAAGTTGTTTTAGGGGTACTTTCCTCTGTTAAAATCTGAATGTGTGAATTTTCTTCAGAGAGGTGAAGAATATAATTCTCCAGTTACGCGACATGTAATGGTAGCATGTGTACAATTTTCCCAGCTTTGTATTGCAAATGCAGTTCCTGGGTCATTAATTCCTGCAACAAGCAGTGTGCTGATGTGCCTGTAGTTACAAGTCTGATAAAACTCTATATTCTTGATTCCTGTAATAATAGTCAACCTGATTTTGATGGATATATGTAAGAGGGTTTATGACCTTTCAAAATAATATTTTAAATAATTGTGATCCCTGTGAGTTTGATTCCTAGAGATAAAACTATGTATTATAGTGGTACTGCTTAAAACAATTTAGTTAAGCTTTGGAAATAATCATCGCTGCACGCTAAGAAATTAAAGATGAGAGTTCTTGCTAGGTTAGCTTTTATTACACAAGTTCTATGGACTTTAAACTTCACAATAGTTTAAACAACATGTAACAGTTACCAGTTTTAGGAAAAAAACCCAAACAACCTGAAACAGTCACCAACTGTCAGTTCTTCTACTCTGACGCCTGGGACCCTCTCCATTAAACACCACCTTTTCAGATGGGTGAATGAAAACTGCAAATGCAAGTCCCTGAAGCTCTACGATGGGGAAATGTACTACTTGTGTTAACTATTCCTTAGCCGGCTTTCAATGCAAGTGAGTAAAACCCTTGTCTAGTGTTTAATGGATCTATATAAACAGTTTTACTTCCCAGGGTAGTTGATTAATGCACCTTTATGTGATGGTTTGGTGGCTTATGTCACATCCTAGGGCTGGCTTTAGATTACATGGTGAATTGCTTAGTTTGGAGCTTCACGCATGGTGTGAGTGAACACACAAATATGGGTAGGAAAGCCACAGGATTTGGTGAAGGGGAAGAATTGATGACCTTTGACTGGAACAAGCACAAAACAACAGAAGAATAGAAATTGTTGGAACACAAACTCCTAGACTTCTTTCAAAAGCGAAAAGACTCAGGCAGGCGAACAGGAGATGAAGTGCGTTCTCCTACTGACCTGAGGGCAAAGCTAAGGCACATAGCTATGCATCTTCCTTCCCTTTTGGTGCACAGCTCCATGCCTGACTCTAACTCACTTTACTGGGAGTGCATTTCAAAAGGGTGTGTTGTCAGGAGAAAGACAAAAATAAAGGGATGACAACTTTGTCTCTCCCTTTAGGCAAGAGAAGGAGATACTGTCTTTTAGCCTGAGCCAACAAATGAGTATAATTGCTCTTCTGGTCAGTCTTGCCCTGGCCAGTTCTTACCGGAAATAAAATAAATTAATTCTACGCATTCCTATCAGCATAGCAGGTAGAACAAATAAAGGGTACCAGTTCCTATCATATGGCATGTTGGACTCAATTTTCAGCAGACTAAAAATCTGGCTAACTTGGTTTTTACTAGACTTCTAGCAGTTGTACAAGTTGTACAGCAGATTTTTCACAAATGTGTAGGAATTAAAAGCCTGATGAAAAAGCAGTTTGTGTAAATTCATGTTACCTACGGTATCATTACTGCCTACACAAACCCTAAGTACTTGGCTTTTGAAACAGATTTTTGCAGTCAAAGCAAGAGCTGCAGTAGAAGGTTTTGATCTGGGATAGTCTGCACACAGATGTTACTGTTCTGTCCGGGTTCTTTGCCTGTAGGAAAGCTGTGAAGTTCACTCAGTGGATGCTTTCAAACATACACGAGATGAGACCGGATTTCCTCACATGGGAGCTCTGAGTCTGCCCAGCTCTCTGCACACCTAATCCCTCTCTATTAAGCTCCTTTAGAACCTCTGCAGTGTGTAAGGTGTCTCTGAGGTTACTCTTTATTGAATA
>NW_010418113.1:73277-76746 GCF_000710305.1 Buceros rhinoceros silvestris | reverse complement strand
AAAAGTCATAAAACTAATTTGCAGTCCTAACTAGTCATTACTACTTCTCATTTTCTGATACCCACTTATAAAAATGAGGGGGAGTTCAGTTCCAAAGATCCACGCAGTTTATAGCCTGCCTGTGTGGTAAGCTGGAGGAGCATGACTAGCAGCATGGCTCGTGGTGTTGAATGCTGTTATGGAGATTTTTATAACAGGATTTTGTAAAAAAGCTCTTCTCTGGTAAGTGATTTATTACAACAACAAAGCTGGGAGTTTGCTCAGATTTGCTTTTCAGGCCACGTTTCTGAATTCTGCACTACCCCAGAACAACTCATCTGTGGTAACTTTTGGCAGTGGGTAGTAATTGCTGTGTAATACCTCAAAGGTTTCATAACTCCAACTGTGACCTGCAGCACCAATAAAGAAAAAAGAATCTAGTATGTGAGTTTTATCTTGTCTGCACCAAAAGGGAAAAAATATCCTACCAAAAAAAAAAAGCAGAGAGGTTATTCAGTGACTTAATCTAAAGCAAATGTCAGTCTTTTCCGTGAATTTCCTTACACCAAGGATTTAAATCTAAAATGCAATGTTATTAAAATCAATTAGTTGATACATCTTTCTTGCTTTTATCTTGTGCCTTTTATAGATTTATTTTTTTTGTTACCAGAGACATTTCATACCTAAGTGTTTCACTGTGGGGATCCGGTTTAATGTCACTTCTTTGACAGTGTAAATAATTGAAGAGTTTCAGGGTGCCTGTGAACTGGTCTGTAAAAATCCATTGTCTTGTAAGAGTAGTTATAGTGAGGATGTGTAAAAACAGGATGAAGGCAGTAGAGATGGAAGAACACAGTCCGTTTTGTGCTGTTCTGCACCTATAAACGTCTAGTAAGAAAGAAAAGTACTTTTGGATTGCAGCATGCAATGGAAGAGTTACTGTGTTTATGTCTAGGATTATCTTCAGAACCGCTAGACTTGCACACATCCCGAGTGTCACTGATGATCGCTTTCTATTTGTCCTAATTTGTGCACGTCGTGCTTAGCAATGCATTTATCATGCTAGATCACAAGAAGCTATGTGGACAGTGTCTGTGATTTGTACGTATTTGTGTGCATCCAAGAGGGAGGTAATTGTTCCCTGAGAATATATAGCAGCAATAGGGTTCCTGCATAAAACCTCCCTGTTAAAAGCAGAACCTCCCTAACATTACGTTCAGAGGTGCTGCCAGTGGTGATTACTCTGGTGTGTGTGTGTAGAATGGTCTTGTGTTCAGACAAACAGCCATCCTAGAGGGAACTGGACATACCACATGCGTTTGCTTTTGCTGCCCCGCACACTGTGCATGTATAGATTTACCATAAGTTTATCTTCGGGAGTTAGCACAAAGTAATCAGTACCTCCCTGGGCACAAAGGCATTGCCGTCGTTGGGGTTAAGCACCTAAAAACTGCTTCTTAACTACTGCTGCGTTTTCTTTTGCTGGGAGTGTGAGAGAGGTCAGTTAAACTGTATAAAGTTGGTTCATTTGGTCCTTTGACGCCGATGGAGGGATTTGGACACCTCAATTACTGATGAACCAAAGTGTAAAGTAAACGTAGCAACATTTTCATTTGTTACATGTTACGTTTTCATCTTCTTGAATATAATATATGGGTTTGGTAAGGATTTATCTTTCAGGAGTACTTCTGTCTGTCAGATATTTTGGTGGCAGAAAGAGTCAGAAGTAATTGTAGGACATTTCCCTTAGAAAAGGACTTTCATTCTGTATATGTGTGACTAACGAATCTTTGGTTTATGATTTTGCTCACAGATCCAATGATTATTACATAGTAATTATACCATTAGAAATTCACAGAATGCAAGTTAGTATGTTAGCATTAACTAGAGAATGTAAACAAGAAAATCCAGCCTCATTCACTAACAAAGTGCTGTAATCAGCATCCTCATTTCCTGCTCTTTTGAGTCTTCCTCTTACTTCAGAGGAAACAAATCACTGAATTACATATCAGATGCATTTGTTCTGTAAATATATTTGAGTCTTTTAGTTTAATTTGGAAACTTATTTTATTTTCAGTCCTAGTTTTAGCACGGTATATGACCTAAGATTTCAAATCTTAGCCTTTTTAATCGGATTATCTCTTGTACCAAGGGATTAACGGTTTGACTTTAAACATCACATGAGAAATAGTAAGAAATCTTATTTATATATGCTTGGAAATTTTGTCAGGGTTTCTTTGTGTACAGAGAGAGGGTGGCTTATTTTTTAAAAAAACCCTTTTCTTGAAAATATGTTTATTTAAACCTAGTTCTATTTGCGTTCTCTTTGCAAATAAATGGCAACTATGGGATTGCTTTCACAGAGTAGTTAAAACTTGTGTAAAATACTTTGCTTGATCAGGGCCTAAAAAAGGTAGCTTTTGGCTAAGAATCTATACCCTTGCGGGATAAATTTTACAACGTAATAGGTACTAAGGCTTTTAAGTTTGTCTTCCCAGCAGTCAGTATTCACAGCAAAACCACTCTCCAGGTAATGAATTCATTTCAGTCTCTACGGCTTTAAATGTAGCTGATGCTGCCACTCCAACGTGAAGAATTACTTTTATTATCTTTCTAACCTTAATTTGTCACCTGCAGAGTAACACTGAAGACAGCTTGCATCCTCAGGTTTTGAAATAAATGCTGTGCTGCAGTTGTGTACAGGAGGCTTGATTTTCACTTTACTGGAGTTTTCAATGTCTTTAAAACTCTTGGAATACAAAAAGAGTGGTGAGGGATTTTATTGTAGTAGCTTTTTATGTGCTTTTTTTCTGTGTAATTTGTCTTCTTTGGACTCTATTTTATGTACGATGTCTGTCTTTGAGTTTTAGCTTTCAGAGTACTAATCTAAAATCTTTCGACTTTGTTTCTAACCAAGAGCTGTGAATGCTGCCTCTCTCACTCAACTGATAATATGATTCACTGTAAAAGTGTGTTTGTCAGTCTGTTGCATTCACCTACAGAAGTGTAAGTTATGGTGGTTAATGCACACCACACATGTCATTGCTCCTCTCTTGCTTCCATTCTTCCCTCTATTTTTGGCCTAATGTCACCCCCATCTACTTCACTGGCAGAAGGACTCTCTCCCAGGAGAACCACTCACTTGAGAAAGTCAGTGAAAGACACGGAATAAGGCGAGTGTGGAAAACCAACATATCTTGATATGTCTCATTACCTCAGGGCTTAATCTTTGCTCAGGTAACACCTGTACCATCACTAACCAATAATGAGGTCAAGGACCCGTGTCCATTGAGGACAGTCTGCTGTGTCTATAGCAAAATATTGCACAAAGGGGAAATAGATCTAAAATGGTGAAATATTATCTAAAGCCCTGGTGGATATGAAAGAAGCTGTGCTTACAAAAACTTCATTGTTTAGCTTATCAGCCCCTGCTGTCACACCCCCCCCCCACCCAAAAAAAACCCAACCCAAACCAAAAAAACACAAACAG
>NW_010418113.1:63329-73236 GCF_000710305.1 Buceros rhinoceros silvestris | reverse complement strand
ACCAGCCCCTGCTGTCACCCCCCCCCCCCAACCAAAAAAAAACCAAACCAAAACAAAAAAACACCAAGAGTCCCTTTTAACCTTTATTCCAAGACCAGCACTTTGTTTTTCTGCACTTTGTTGATAGTTGGATTGTTCAGAAAATAACCACAGCTGGATTCATTTCATTTTATCCCTTCAGAGTCTCCACTGTTTAGCTAATATAGTTTTTACTCAGTACCCTGCTGTGATTATGGCATCTGAGCTCTGATATCAGTACGTGCCTTTTTTCCCCCCCTTTCATTCACTCCTCTGTCCTGGTACGTCTTTTTGTCCTGATGTGTGAGACTGTTATCCTCCCACCCTGGTTTCAGGCAGGACCTCCTCAAAAGTGTTGAGGCAAGACGCTGCTGTCTCTGAATCCACTGGTGCACTTCACCATCTGCTAATCTGATACTCCGTTCAAAAAAGATGGTTTACTCATCACTTTTTGGATATACTTTTAATTCTTATTTAAGATAAAAAAGTCTGGTAAATAACTGACAAGATTTTTACCATAGATAATAAAGTGATGCAAAGGGGTTATTTGAGAATGGGTATTTGTAGTAAGACGGATCCAAGCATTTGGAGGTGACGTTTGACTGAAAGAGTGGATCAGTTCCTAGACCTTGAAAATGCAAGTTGCAACTCTTCACTGATGGGAGAAAGTTATTGCTCTGTTAATACTGCTTGGGACTTGTAAAGGTAGCAGCTTCTTTCCTCCACACCATTATGAACTGGACGAGGAATTGGAATATGACCACTTTAAATATTATGGAGAAGGGACTTCTGTACCAGGAATCCTGGGAGCAAGAGATTACATCCTGCCTCAACTCCATGTTTCGTGTATAGGATTTATAGTTCCCTGTGTTTTTTAGTAAATTAAATCAGGGAGTTGTTTGCTTTATTTACTCAGTGGTAAAGTGGCTTACTCCCTTCTCAGGTTTTTTATTGCTGTCATTTATTGTGGATGGTTCTCCAGTGCTAAATGAAGTGAAGACATAATAAGTCTTCACAAAATCTAGTTAGTTTTTTCCTGCATCAGCCTAGGAAGATTATCTAGAGCTGCTTTTGCTGCTGCTGGTTATGCTTTTTTCTGGCTTCATTAAATAATTATTTATGTTAAGTAGGCTTTAGTCTTTCTTTTGATACAGTGTAATTTCCTCTTTCTGCATAGAAAGGCCATTAAAACTGAGATTAAATGATGGGTGAACGTGCAGAATACAGTGGATTGACTGCAGGTGATAGTGAGCAGAGATACTGTAAGATATTTATGTGCGAAGCAGGATCTAAAGTGCCGTGTATATGACTTGGAACAAAGAGAGGGAGAGATCCTGACTTAGGGCCTGTAATAAGCAGTTATTTGTAAGTTTAATCCTGTTGACTGAAGAACGTTTTTCTTCTGTATGATTATTCACTACAGGATTGTCTTCTCTGCAGTAGTTGCTCAGGTTAACTCCTGTTGAAACAGCCTTGCTTGGTTGAAAACTGTCACGTCATGTAAAGTGACACTTGAATAGCAGGATGGAAGGATATACAACGCAAGATGTTTTGCTGGCAGCAGGTACTAGAAGGTATCTCTTCCTGACATGACTAAGCTTAGCCTGAATAGCACTTGATCCATGTTCCTGACAGGTCAGCAGACTGGTGTTTGAAGTACCACTTAAAGCAAGAGACTTTTTTTTTTGTGCACAGAGAAGTCAGATATGCCTTGTACTCACGCTGCACTTGAAAGGAGATAAAAGTAAGTAGGGCATAATCTGGTCTACTACGCTGCAGGGCTTTGAATCCAGAAAACAGACCAGCGCTCATCAGAATGATTTACTTTTGTTTCTGTAGTTGATTTTCTCTTCTCAAAAGCCATAGTCTGGAGCAAAGAATTCTGGAGGAGGCTGTTGAATATTTAACAAGCTATTCATGAGCGAGAGGAAAAGATGCCATTTTGCTGCTGCCTCACCGTTTGACATTTTTGGAAGTGGTATAGAACTTTGCAGCTCTCTGGCTCACAAGTGTATAGATTAAAGAGGAGTGCAACCTGGAGGGGGTCTCCCCATATGTGGAGGTTTTCTCTCATGCAAGTTTCAGTCTGCAGACTGCCATAGCCAGGGCTGGGCTGCAGCCTTCAAAAACAAGTCCTTCGTTAGGAAAGGAGAACTGGGCAGTTGGCAGGTGCAGTAGTGAGGGGACAAGCTGATGGCTCTGGCCAGTTAGTATATGCTGTGAAGCCTCATCTTTAGCACTGTGCATCCCCAGGGATGTCTACATATGATACAGACTAAGGCAATATGTGCATATCTATATATGTTTTGTTAAGCTACACCTTGCTTTGTGAAGGTGCTGATATTTCTTACAAAAATCCAGTGTGTACTGATAGAAATAGCTTCCTACAGAGTCAAGGGAAAGGACTTTCCACCATTGATTTTTATTATGCTAGCCTTACAGATAAGCAAACTGTCTTCATAGTAGAGTTGTAACCAGCAACACTAAATTAGGCTTTGAAATTGAGAGGCATTTCTTCACTATCTGAAGACATAATCGATGAGACAATTGTGCCGTAGTACCTTCATTCATCAGGAGTACTCAGCCTGGATTCAGCACCTGAAGGTCTTTGCCAACAGTGGTCTTCAGCTACAGTGAATAAAGTTTGATTAACTGTGCACTGCCTTCAGACACTGATTACAGTGTTCATTATCAGCAGAAAAGATGCTAAGGTCTTGTGAGTGAGTTTCTGAAATGGGTAGCAAAGTAACTGCTAGCGCTGTAGTAAAGAAAGGATAGTTGGCGGTTTCTGTGGGGTAAGCACAGAGGCTGGGTCTGTTGCTCAGTGCGTACACAAGCAGCACTTCAGACAGTTGCTCCTTCAAGCCCCTGTTCCCAGTGATGGATATATATGTATAACTATTCGTGTATCCATCTGTTCTTCTCATCAGGAGAAGCTTGTTCTTCCTCCTGGAGATAAGAAGTGATATGATATTATTGTGATGAAAGGCTTCACTGTCACAGGAGACAAATAAAATCAAGCTGAGAAATTTACTGAGATTTCAAAGCAGAGAGAAGCTGCATCTCTTTATGAGATCCAATGCTCACGTCACATACAATTCACTGTTGGGTTACATTTGCAGTGTTCAGTACCTTGTATATGCTGATTGTCCGTCAGGAGGCAGCAGCAAAGCATTCAAGTTTAACAGGCTAACAAACATACTTGTGTCTAAGAGCAGATGGAAACAAGGAGCTTTTGTTAAATGTCTGTGAAAAAAAATATTAGTGTTGCTCTCAATACAAACAGGAAGCTGTATGTACTAAGAGCCTTTTAAACGAGGCAGTATCTTTGTTTTCTCAGTTCTAACACTTTCTGAGGTCCATAGCCTCACTGTTCTTCTGGTTTGAGTGTTTCATATGGATTATTGAGAATAGAGGTAAACTTCTAGATGGGATAGCGAAGGAATGTTAATGATCACCAAAGAGAAACTAAGAGAAAATAAGTTACAGAGGCACCTCTGGTTGGTAAAGACGTGAAGACCAGTACTCCATGTCCAATCTTAGTAAATTAGAGAAAAAACAAGCCCGTGTATACATGCTTGTAGTATGTAAAGAGAATGGTGCAGTTCATTGCTGGCTCTGTGCCTTGTAGTGTAGAATAAAAATGCACCGGCATCATTGTTTTACTCTAAATAGGACACAAGAAAAGGACGCAGACAATAAAACTGAAAAATTCCAGCAGCCAGTTGATTTTCCCCCACCCTACAATATTTGCATACTGTAAAATAGTATGTGAAGGGATGTAACTAACCAACAAGGTGAAGAAGTTACTAAAGTGTGCATAACGTTAGAGTGGAAATGAGATTTTTTTTTTTCAGTGTTTTGCTAGGTGTATGTTAATTATTTAGCAAAATGAGTTCCCTGAAATGTGTCTAACAGAAATACTTGAACAAAGAGATGCCAAAGACAAAGAAAGGAGGAACAAAGCCAGACATCTTCAAGAAAGACAAAGTGTATTAAAATGCGTTAAATGAGTACTGTAATTTTAATGGCATAGGCTGTGCTTTTTAAATGTTGACAACAATCCCGTCAAAATATACTCTTGCAAAATATTTTTGATAGAAAGAGATAAAAGCAGACTCCATCTTTTTCCCAGAGTGTGTTTGAAAAAAAACACATAACCTACATTTCGCCTTTCTGCAGAGATCCAGGAGAGACAATTGCAAAATTGATATAGACAATATCTTGTTCCATAGACACAGTTGTTCGCTGCTCCTGAACCAAGCACTTTGAAATACATCATTATCCTGGTGCTTCTGTAGTTTCGCAGTCTGATGTCTCACTTGTTCTACACGTGCTTTTTCAGAGCCATCCAAAACGACTTCTGACTCCCAAAAGCAGGATCTCTAATCCCCCTCCTTCTACTAAATGAACGCTCTCCTTCCTCAGAGAGCAGTAACAAAAAGACAATATATGCTTTCACTCGGATTTTTGATAACTCCATTCTGTAGTGCCTGGCTTCATTTTCTTTCATTATGGTATTCGTCAGAGCCGTGTGAAACTGCTCAAATGTTTCTCTGAAGCTTTTTCCTGACAAAACTGTTTGCTATTTCATGCAATTTTGTCTCCCCTCAGATCCAGTTTCCATAAGGTTTGAGAAAATTGTCGTCTTATTTTTCACATCAAAAATAGAAAAAGGGCAAAATCAAATTCTTTATCTTGGTTTTGAATGAACAGGTGGTGCTGTAATTCTGCTGGAAAGGGCCTGTTCTACAGATAACATTCCAATTTAAATACAAAATCCCCATAACATCTCTTAGTAACATAGAGTTCCTTTGTCTTCCCACAAATCCTTTAAAGTAGTCATTATTTTTGGCCTCTTTAAGGAAACGTTGTGATATTTTAACATATGTTGAATCACTACATGGTCGCACATTTTGCTCAGTTTCAGAATATCTAGCTCCATATATTTTACATAGGTTACTACGTTGTCATACAGTCTGGTCATATTTTCAGTCCGAGAAGGCACATGGCTTATTTCCTACTTAAATGCCACTTATGTGTCTGTCTTCAATGTTTTTACAGTGTAACTGCTGTAGGTACAATTTGTGTGCAAACTTGAGGCATTTTTAAAAAAAATTGAAAAAAGGGGTGAAGAGAACTGCCTGCAGTCCATGATAGTTTAGGCAGAAATTCTGCATATAAATAAAGATGAAAGGCAGATGAAAGCCAAAAGGCTGCTTTCTGTACTGTAAAAGCTGATTTATGTACCATAGTTTTGTCTGCACTTCTCCTAGCTCTTTCTTTTTTTCCCCGTCTGTGTTTTTGTTCAGTTGCACATGAGTACAGTGTGATGGTAGCAGTATTTTTCTGTTTCGTTTAACCCTGAGCACTTGTATACTACCCCATCAGTACCAATGGTTTTGCTGCTCCATGGTTAGAATATATCCTACCCTTAAATCTTGTACCTTGCTGGGTTGCCATTACTGTGTTTTCTGGTGTGCAAACTGCGCATTTGTCTCTGGGAAAAGGACTCCTAAAAGTAAGGCTGGGTTTTAAATACTGAACCTGCACATCATCCGCAGCTTTCCCACTGGTACTGCTGAGCTGCCAGCAGGAGCGAAGGCAGCAGCCATGGAAGCAGCAGGAGCAGTGGCAGCAGCACAGATGTGATTAACACAGTGCTGCATCTTTACACCAGAGCAAGTGGTAAATTTATAGACTGAGGAAGCCTTATCTGTTTACAGGCTGGCTCCAAAGCGGGCTAAGAATTGAATTGTCTTGCTGGAAGTCAGTTTGTGCCATGGAGCTGGAAGGCTGTCTGTAACCATGCAGCGTATGTGGCTAATGAACAACCACTTCAGTCGTATGACTATTTCCTTCATAATTTTCATGGTTCTTGCTACAGAAAAGTAGAGTTTCATTTTTCAGCTGGACCAGAAGGCTTTTGCAGCCTTCAGACATGACACAAAAATGAAAATAGTTCCATGTACATGCTCTTACAACATTAGGGAAAATAGATTTCATAAGGAAGTAACTAAAACTGAAAAGACTTTATCAGGCATTTTGCAAATACTGTCTCTCTGAATCGTACTCCAGGCCCTGCTGCACCAAACTAACCATCTTCTTCAGCTGAAAATGGAGCTTCTGACGCTTTACCCTTAGAGCAATCAGCATGGTGTTAGGAAAGACATACCTTAAGCTGTTCTGAGACCAAACCGCACACCCTCAATTTGTGTTTAGCTGTTAGGTGTACAAATACAGAATCCATGGGTTCAGCACGTGTGTGTAGAACATGGTTGTGGTTATTGATAACTATTGTGATGTTGCTTAATGCACTGTTAAAAGAACATTTGACATACCATTTTAGATTGCATTTAATTATAGAATCACAGAATGGTTTGGGTTGGAAAGGACCTTCAAAGCTCACCCAGTCCAACCCCCTGCAGCACGCAGGGACATCTTCAACCAGAGCAGGTTGCTAGGAGCCCCAAGATCCAACCTGATCTGGAAAGTTTCTAGGGATGGGGCATCTACCACCTTTCTGGACAACCTGGGCCAGTGTCTCACCACCCTCAGTGTAAAAAGTTTCTTCCTTCTCTCTAGTCTGAATCTCCCTCTTTTAGTTTAAACCCATCAGCTCTTGTTCCTGTCACAACAGGCCCTGCTAAAAAGTCTCTCCCCAGCTTTCTGAGAGGCCCCTTTAAGAACCGAAAGGTCTCCCTGCAGCCTTCTCTCCAGGCTGAACCCCCCTGCCCAGGTCTCTCCCCTCTCCTCCCAGCAGCGGGGTTCCACCCTTGGATGACTCCTGTGGCCTCCTCTGGCCCCGCTCCAGCAGCTCCCTGTCTCTCTGGAGCCCAGAGCTGGACCCAGCGCTGCAGGGGTGTCTCCTCAGAGCGCAGCAGAGGGGCACGATCCCCTCCCTCGACCTGCTGCCCACGCTGCTCAGGTTGCAGGCTCGATTGACTTCTGGGCTGCGAGCACATGTTGCTGGCTTGTGTCCAGCTTTTCCACCCACCAGCACCCTCAAGTCTTCTCTGTAGGGCTGCTCTCAGTTTAGTAGTGTTTGATGCGAAGTCAGATACTTGTCTGAAGTTTACTTACATCCAAATAAACATGTATGTGCTTGCAAGCCAAAATTTTATGCTATGTGTTTCTTAGCTTTTTATTTTCAGTTTCTTTTAAGCTAAAAATTAAAACAATTTAGAATTAAATCCAGTATGTTTAAGCAGTATTGAGGCAGTAAAAAATGTACGTCAGAATGAATGTGGTTTTCTTTACATTGTAGAACATCAGTAGGTACAAAGAAACCATGGTACGCTTACATTTAAAGGTAAAATATACCAGGCAATTCTCTCTGAGTATTATTAAATTCTTGATTGAACATTTTAGCTAAATATGTTTTTGTCGATAAATATGCTTGTAACTTGTATTTCAGCAGATACCTGCAGTTATCTTTGGGTGGTGTTTCTGGGGAAGAAGGGGTTTTGTAATGGGGCTGTGTCACTGCCTGTCAGCATAACAGGAGGTTTTGGTCAAAGTTAGTAGAGGAGTAGATGTCTCAAAGGCAGGAAGTCTCCCATGTTTATGAAACCTGAATGTGTGTCGTAGTGTAAATTCTGGAGAGGTGTTATTGTAAGACTGGAAGATCTCAAATGTTCACTGTGTGAAGACCTGCAGGCCAAACCCTTGTGTGCTCTAAATGGGTACTGTCTTGAGATCTCAGTGAATGCTGGGAGTGAGGAGAGGTGGAATTTTTAAAAGACTTTCAGCTTTAAAAACCAGCACATTGGATTATCTACGGAAAGGATGTACAAGGCAACGAAAAGTAATATGCCCTTACACTGTAAGAGCAAAGATGGAGACTTAGCAGTCTGGGCAAGAAATTTGCATCAAAGGGCGTGAGGGATGTGTGTTACCGAGGCTGATAAAAGGACTGGGTAAGGAGCACGTCTCTGCCTTGTGATCTGTGATGAAAGAGGACAAGGACAGGAGAATAACAGGATAAAAAGCCTGTGAGATTCTCCTAATAATATGTGAGATGGAAGGGAAAATGGTCTCAGGTATTGCGAGGGTGTCAAAGGTGATTAACAGGATGGGGCAGTTGGTGCAGAATGAAACTGGTGTGAAAAACTAAAATGGCACAAACTGCTTTTCGAACTAGAGCAGCTCATGTCCATTCTGCTTGTTGAGTTGAGGTTTACCATTGATTCCGTTGTCCCCTATTACACAGCAAACATGTTAGGCTGTAAGAATTTAAGATTAGAAAGACAATGCAAAAGCAAATAATTCTAATGTGACTTTCTTCAGGAGGGCACGTTAGGAAAAAATTATGAAGAGTGTAATGCTTCTACTTCAAATACTGTTGAAGTTTTTAAACACATAAAATACTGGATGACTTAACATTTAAAATCAAACCTATGTTAAGCTTTTAGACTACGCTTGCCTTTAGGGCCCTTGTTACTTACTTAATCCTCAAATTACCCATGACTGACACAAACCTGGCATGCTATCGCTCTGTACTTCAGAGTTACAGCTGCTGGAAATAGGGCTATTTACACAGAGGAAGTGAATCGCCCATAATTTGACAATTTCCTGCTTGGATATTACAGGTTTTATCACAGATTGTGTCCCATATCTGGGCCCTGGCAGGTAGGAGTGTGAGGTTGGTTGCTAGGAGCTGCTGTTACAAAACTGATGAAAGGACTTTTTATGCCATCATCACAACCCAATTAAGTTTTTTAGTACTTCGAAGAAATCATCCTCGGTTTCTTTGCAAATCAAAGAAATCTTTGGTTCTTAGACAAGCCCTACTTTTGAGTGCAGATTGTCTGTGGTTAAGTGTTGTGTTTACCTGTGAGACAGACTCGTCTGCACAGGTATGCGTGTTTTGCATCTACTTGCCATAACTTCTGTGGAGACCGTCGCTCTTTTAAATATTCTTTGAGCACAAAGAGAATGAAAAAGGAAAATAATGGAAACAGTGTTTAGGGTTTATTTGGAGTTTGCAGAGCTAGAGGGAAGTCCTGGAGCGCTGCAGAGCTGACACAGGTGCCCAAACTGCACAGGACCTCCTGAGCCCAGTAGCTGAGGATGAGCCAGCACCTTAACACCTGTCTGTCGTCTTCGGCGATACACACAAGTTGTCTTTCAGAGTTATTCTCTTCCTGCTTACCCATCCCTAGTCATTGTTCCTGATGAAATAGTTCTTGAATTAGAATTTGTGGATGCCTCAAATCTAAGGGCAGTTAGAAAACAGCTACAAAGTGCTAAAGCTTTGTCTGGGCTGTTACATTTTCGTGCTTTCTTTCATTTTTAGTGTTCCTGTATTTCTTTGAATGCTTTTACTGTCCTGCCCATGGGCAACAGGAAAAATTCTTGCCTAGCAGCACTTCTCTTGTTTCAACAGAAGGTGCATTAACAAGGATCCATCCCTAAGTGCTTTTTAAATTTTCTAAACATTTTCTGAACACTCCATTCTGTGCTTGAAAACAGAGACTCCTAAGACCTGTGACTACATTAAGTTTTGTGTTCTCAGTATGCCTGTGCCGCTGCCTTATCTACTTGCCGCCTTTTTGCGTAATACCTGACCTTCTGTTTCAGTTATTTGTAAAGCAACCCCATTAAAAGCTTTTCGAAAGTTTAGTTGAGCAAATTTCTGGTTTGTTTCCACAATTGTTACTTTATTTGGTTAACGTATGGGAATTTTCCTTCATAGACAGTGTTCCATTACAACATGTCACGTTCAAAGCCTTCTGAACATTTTCCATTTCTGTTTGTTTATTAGAATACAGCCAAGAAAAATGATCGAGGTTTGAGAATAGCAAAATTTTGAGTTACATTTCATCTACCTATCTAATTTCATGGGATTGTATCCAAGTCATGTTGAACTATACTAGATACCTGCTGA
>NW_010418113.1:54937-63223 GCF_000710305.1 Buceros rhinoceros silvestris | reverse complement strand
CTGAACTATTACTTTTCCTTCTTTGTGGATTTTATTTCAGCATAGCCTTTTCCTCTATGACTGTACAGCTTCTTGCTCTTCTCACCTGACTCCAGTCTCTAAAGAAGGGCTGTATGTCTGTATGACACTCTCCCTTTGCATTTGACCACAGCTATAGGAAAAGGATGAAAAAAAATATCATCGCCTGTTCAACATGAAGGAGAAAGGGAGAAGTTACATTTTGTGGCTTGTAAAATGATGTAACCCTTCAGCTGAAGTGGGTAGTTTTTCTCTTACAGGAAATAACACTAAAATAAGCATGATTTCTTCTGAAAAAGGAGCTGTGTTCCGTTGGCACCGATAGCAAATCTCCTTAATTCATACCAAAAAATGAGTGAACTACCCTTCCAGATGGGGGGAAAAAGAGAGGGTGGGGGTGGAGGGGGGCAGAAAAAAAAAAACACGCTAAGTTTTTCTTTATAAGCCTGGGAACTGAAAGTCAATCTAGGTTAGCTCCTGAGACATGCCACTAATGATTTTCTGCCTTTAGTTATACTCAGATGTAATCTCAGAGTCTTCAGTGAGATTACAAACCTACATTACAGTTCTTTGTCAGAGAAACTGAAGCACAGATGAGCATAAGAATTAAAGGGAAAACCCATCTAGTGTTTGCTTTTGCATGGATGGGTTGACTATAGATGTGAAAACGGCATTAAAAAGGCTTTTCTAAGCCCCTGAGGGTTATGTCAAAATGTGAAGACTTAGGGTTGGTTTTTGGAGTTATTTTTAACCTGGCTCAGTTCACAATGTGTTTCACAACACATTCCAATGAGTATTTTTCTGTGAACAACTGAGGAAGAGGCATGTTGTAGCACAGGGTGAGAATGAGCAATGAGAACAGGGGCCATGGCTGCGTGTTGGTGACACTCGGCAAGCTCAGGAAGGATGTGTCACCTGAGAAGAGCCTTTCTACCTCACTAGGTCATTTGGGAAATAAAATCTGGGTCTTAAAAGTTTATTTGCATCACGTAAGATGGTGAAATGAGAGGACTGGCTTCACTGACTTCACTGTGCTCTCAAATGTGGTTCCAGGTGCTGGAGCAATCCCATTAAAGAAGGGCCGATGTATTTGCATGCTGATTTAGATGCAGGAGAAGGAAAGGAAATCTGCACAGACAAAAAACAAATAAAGGCGATTTAATCAGGAAATCGTGTACACAGGGCACACATTTTATTGGTAGGTAAATAATTTTGTTGGTAATTTTACATTTATATGAGTGGGTTTTTTCCATATAGTAGCCTGCTCTTTTGTGAGATTGTTTTACAGGTGTTTTATGTTGGCTCGAAAGATTTTTCTTCTCCTCTCATTTAATTGAGTAAAAGAAAGCCTGTTTTGGTTCTCCGCTGTAATAAAATTGTGGAAAACCTTTAGGGGTGAGGGAAGATTGCTTTTAATGCAGGGTTTTGCTTACAGATTTAACTGACTGTATGATAATAGAAAAGAATGCTTATTCCTTCTGGTGAGAAAGGTCTTTTCTGCCCCTTTTTGTCAATTAGAAAATATGAACTACAATACGAACTGTATCTCAGAATAATTTTTATCATTTTCTGGTATCTGAACAAAAGCATAATATTACCATGCTGGTAATTTGGAAACTGCCTGGGTACTGTATGTTTTTCAGTAGTAAACAAATAAATATTTCAGTAGGGTTTTGTGAGATCCAGACATTACAAATTTCAAATAATTATTTCAGGCTCTATTTCTGCTTTTTAAAAGGCATTTGCAGGCAAGCATGGCTGGACAAAATGATCAGCTTTCTGGCATTAAATAATTTTTCTCATTTCCTTTTCACGTTCAAATTCAGCTGTCAATACAAAAAACAATTATGGTATTCATGGTTTGTTTTCTGCAGATTTTAGTAACTGGAGAGAGATGTAAATTATTACAGTAGTAGTGTTTGTCAGGAGCTAATGAATTCCTGATGAAAAATACTTCTTCGTTACGTGGGGTTTTTTCTTGACATTTCTTTTCCAACAATCATACACTTTTTATTTCTGTTTTTATTTATTGGCTTTAGAGTTCCCGCAGTATTAAAATAATTCCTTCCCCATCCAGACAAATGATCTCTTAATAGTATATTTCAGTGTTGAGGGAATATATCAGATATGTCATGGTTTAGAAACAAATGATATTTCAATGTAATTCATTATGTAGACCTACTGAAAAGAAACCAGTTTTACCATTATGAGCAGGTAGGTGTGTTCTGTCGTTACGGAGGGTCCTCACCATTCTTCCAGCAGGTTAACATATTGCGAGTACTCTTTCATTGGGTTAAAAATACAGGGGTCAATAGTAGACTCGGCTCCCCTTGCTGTCAGTGACTAACTTGGTTCTATGGCAGTTGAAAAAAAACAACAGCTTGAATCCTATATATTTGCATACCTGGGGAGTTTTGATGAAATGTTTGTGGAACTATCTGTGTCTTAGTCAAAGAGTCATTCATGATTTTTGCATAGAATCCTGCTAGTGAGTTAAAGAAGTCCAGTGATACAGAAGATGGTTTGCATTTGCTTCCACCAGGAACAGAGAATAAACTCTCATCTCCAAGTCTTTTGCCCTTCTCCCAGGCTTGTTTTATTTCCAAAATCGAAACTCAAGTTACAAGTCTTTAAAAAGGTCTAAAAAATGGTTTAAAATCTTGAGGGACAGCCTCTAGATACCTTTCTCAATTTACTCAGTTAAGAGGAGAGAAAATGTGCCTCTGTCCAACCTTCTCTCTCCAGTAATTCCTTTCATTCTGTATCTCAAAGGCAGAGACTGCTTGGATCTTCTAGGGGAGTGTAGTTTTGTGCTGACTATTCCCATGTGTTTCTGTTGTCCTCCCCCTTCCCCATATTGTTTTCTGTGCAATTGTTTCTAAAAGGAGAAATGTAGACGCTGTGTAATTGTAAATAATTTGACTAGAAAAATAAGTGATTACTTCCTAATGCATAAGTGCCTTGAGCTCACATCACACTTAAATATAGCAGAATTGAGGAAGCAGTGAACGATGTCAGCTAAATTTCTGTGTGGATGAAGTCTTGCTACCACCTCAGTCTGATTTTTGTTTAGAACTACTTTTGTGTGGCAGTGAACTGCTCCCTACCTGCGACCAAGGTCCATGAAACAGGTCACTGGGCTGGTTGGCTTTGGGGTTTTTTCTGGTCTGTGAGCATCTGTCAGAGAATTTTAATGCATTTTTGAAGCAGCAGTGATTTAGGCTGAGTTTATAAGAGGTAAAGAGTGAAACCAGACAGACTCTGATAGAGTGTAATGAAAAGTCATGGACAATTTCTATACTTTCAAAGTACTTGTTTCATAGCACAAATGCTACAAATTCAATATATTAATAAATGATTATTTGATCTTTGAATACTTAATTCACAAATGAAATGTCTTTGTTTCTAGCATTTGAAGTTCATTTCTTCATGCTGAAATGAAGCTGCAGTTTTAAATATATGTCTTTATCTAATAAAATATGGCCATATTATGCTTCCTCTGTGGAAACAGAAGTGTTGACGTAGTGGTTGGGGAAGTCTCATCAGGTCAGGTTTTCCATTCTGCTGTTTCTTTTTACCTGGGTCCAACTAGACCCCTTAGAAACAACTTTATTATAGGAAATTGTGACTGAGTGTCATCTTCTTCCCTGCGGGTCTCCGGGGTCCAGGATGAACTGCAATAATCTGTGTGTTCGCAGATTCTTTGTGACTGGGCAGTTTTATACAAGTCCCACTTTACAGAGCTGTCATTCTGGGTTTCTGGTTGGTGGGTTGAAGAAAGAAATCATTGTCGTAAATTTAATGGCATGAAATCTCTAAATTTGTTTCCGAATTTACAATGTCATAGGTAGGAATTGGCCATAGCGGAGAATCTGGTGTTTACATAGAGAAATTTGGCTTGAACTTAAGTGAATCCTTTTCAAGCGAACACAGTTGTACTTCAAATACGGCATGAATCCCTGAAAATTTAGAGGTGCCAAACCGGACTTTCGTTCTACTGATCCTCCCAGCTTTGAAGATCAAACCTTGTGAAGAGGACGCTGCGTTCAGAGCCCTCTAATGGCTAAATACAAGAAGGCAGCAAGTGTTTAGAGTGTCTTTACACTCTGCCCACAGAGTAACAGTTGTCTTTAATTTCAGTGGGTTAGTGGGCAGTATAAAGTCTTACGTGGTACCTTATACAAAAAGAGTTGTGATTTTGTGGTATGTTAGTACAACAGAGGATGCACAGAAAACAGTTGTTAACTATGATTCAACATCATTTAAGTATTATTCCCCATCCTTTCATCTTCCACACGAATAATCCTTTCATTATTTCTTCTCAAACACATTGAACTCCATGAATCAGGTTCAGAAAGATCAGGCAGATTCTGCTCTGCCAGCTGTGAAATGCAGTGGATTATTCCCAAAGTCAGTCCACTAAGACACAGTTTTGGTGAAACTGTGGAGTAGTGGTTAACAGAACCAGTAGTTGGCAAGTATTGACTGACTTTCTGCAATAATTTGGTTTTAAATATCCATATACAGCTATTGCTTAACCTTTTCCTGCCTCATGGAAAACACATCTCAAAATCAGTCTTCATGTCCTAAAGAACAACCTGTCATGCAAAGGAATAAATTAATGGCAACTAAAGCAGGGCCTGTCAGTTACTAGGAACATTAATTATTCCATTAATAATGACTCAGTTTAAATCTTGTTTTAAAGGCATATTGGCCATTGCAATTCATTAGTTTCATTTGAGGTTTCAGCCATGTGTGCTAATTGAATTATATATATTTTGGCATAGCAGAACTTCCATTATGTTTCCATTCCATCTAGTTCTCATCTGTCTTTCCTGAAAAAACTGAACCCCTGCCATTAAGGACGCTCCTTTGAAGCCGAATAGTGAGGCATATTAAAATATGTGTTACTGTGCAGCCTGAGCTGAGTAGAGATGGAAAAAAATCTAATAATTCCACACTGTAATTTTGAAACTGTTCCTAGTTTTCCCCTAATGCACTGCATATTACTTTTTTTTCATTGTGGAGGAGCTAATTAAATGATAAATTAAAATATATGATTATTTTGAAATACATTTCATTTCCTACTTCCTTTTCCCTTTTTCTCTTCATATTTTTCATTTTCATAACTTCCTCTTTGGCAATTTTGCTTACTTTTAAAAGTTATTTCTTTTAAGCAGATTCCTTAAATGTTTAACGAATTGAAGTACACGATCCATATTAATGGACTGCAGACTTTTTGGGTCAAACATTAATTCCATAGGGGTCTGAGGAAGCCTGGTGGTTAGGAAAGATTTTTATCTTCCTTGGAAGCTTTCTGTGACCAGAAATTTCCATTGCACAACGGGTGAGACCAAGATAAGGGGAAAAAAAATCTGTTCAGAAACAGCAATAACCAATGCAGCTTTAAAGTGTAGTTGTGATGGCAGTGATTCAGGTGAAATTCACTGTCTCACTAGTGGCTTCATTTAATTTCGGGACATAGATTCGATATTTTACTTCCTATTCTACAAACTATTGCTTAGAGTCTTTTATGGAGAATTGGTATGGATAAACGGATTCAAAACTGCAAACTCTTCACTAGGAAAACTGATAGAGACCCAGAAAATAAATACTGCTCTAAGCAGAAATCTATTCTGAAAAATGAATCCAGGGTAGCTGGACTGATAAGATGTATTTACTGCTGGTTTAACCACATTTAGAGCAGAGCATTGAATCATGCTTTGAAGATGATGATTCTGTTCTCTCTGAAGAAAAACTCGCAATGTATTTCATTCTTTCTTGGGTCATATTGAAGAGGACATTAAATTCTAGAAGAGGGAAGGAAGCTGAAAGTTGGTTTAAAAGGAATCTTAAGAGGGGCGTTCTTTCCTAGGGATGTGATTTTTTTTTTTTTTTTTTTTTTTTTCTTTTGGAAGGTCTATACCTACATATAGTCAAGACTCAACTGTCTATGTGAATTACACAGAAAACTAGCTTTTTAAAAGACAGTTCCTAATTTAGGATCTATTTGGTGGCCATTTTGAGATAGAAAGCTCAGCTGGTAGAGGTTCCTCTGGAGCAATTTTTTCTTCGCTTGTTAAAATGCATCCTAACAATAATCATCTGGAAATCGAAAAGGGAATGTTGCTCTGGTCTGTAGATGTGTAACATCCAGAGATTGGGAGCTGACTCAAAGCAGATAGATTCATGGCCATCCATCCTGTGAATTCAGTAGTGGGCTGTTGGGCATGAAGAGTTTTCATTCTTTTCATAGCAAATTTATAGCAAGTATTAAAAAAGGGGGGGGGAAACAGCACCAAAATTACTGTCCAGAAGAAAGTGTCATATCATTCGTGATGATTGACAATTTCTTATCTTTATGGTACTTTGGTTATGAATGTTACACTTGCTTTAAATTTTTTCCTTCTCATTACCTTTTCCTTTCCTGATTTTTTAGGTGATAGGAAAGACCTGTCTTTTTCATTTTCAGAGCCATAATGTGCTTAAATTCTTATTCTGAGCAGGATAGACTTGTTGAAGGAGAAAACAAGTAATCAGAGTCTTTCAGCTGTGACTGCTGAAACCCCATGTGTTTTTTCATCCATTTGTGTTTCTTTAGTAGCACCTTTCACTTTTGTCAGCTATAGCAGATTGAAAACTAATGGTGAGCTCCAGCTGCTAAGTTAATGCTGACAGAGAATAAAATCAGTTTGGAGTAGGAGAGTAAATTCTTCTGTAATCTGAATCAGTATTTTTGGTTCAGGCAGAAATTTGTGGTTCGAATGTGAAACCCTGTAAGAAGTCTGGCTCTTTGATGCAGCATGTAAAGCCTCAGTTAAACTACATTGTCCCCTTATTTGTATTTACTGATCGTAGATCAGTAAACCATCCAAAGCTGTTGTGGAAAGAAAGCTTTGTAAGGTTATAAACAACAGAAGAGGGACTTGAAGGATGTATGCAAGCTGCATGGAATAATTGGATGCCGTGTGCCATGTATGATCTCCACTCCAATTCTTTTCCTTGTTCTGTCTTTTGATCCTTTGCCTGACATGAGAGAAAAGAGCGGCAGATACAGAAAACAGGGTGAAAGGAGCAGAGAGGGATGCGCTGACAAATAAAACATATCAAAAGAACTACAAAAACGAATGGGATTGAGGTGTGACTGCTTAATCTATCATATGGAGAATCGCAGACTGAATAGATTGAGTGGGAGTGGTTAATTTTTCCCTCTTCCTGTATTTTAAATTTTTTTCCTGATCCTTTCCTCATTTTAAGAACTTTCTTTTGTTTGGGTTTGTTTATTTTTAAGATAGAAAGGATGTTCCTTATTAAAACTTCACTTGCTAACAGGGAGTGAGGTTGCCAGGTCACTCTCTCTCAGAGGAGAGAATAGCATGTCTGTATGATCCACTGAAGGCTGTGCTCCCACACTTCCCATATGACAACATATCCTTTTATGAGAGCCCTAAAAAACGGGGCGCTGTATAAAGACTTCGATTAGTTCTGGCTTCTTACTTTTAGATCTTAGTGAATGCTTTGACTGCAGCCGTTGCACAAAAGAATGTCTTGAAGTACATAAATGTGTATATATTTTCACAATGCTCTCCTTTATGGCAAGTTATTAGAAGGATTTTAAGCAGGTCAGAATTAGAAATTGTCATGCAGGGAAGCCCTGGCTACCTGTGTACCCAAAAGAATTCTTCAGATTAGGATAAGAAATTTCACAGAAAGTCCTGCTTGCTAATACGTGTTCTCCTCAGAATCCATTTCCCCTTTAATCATCCTGTTGTCACTGCAAGTTTAAACAGTAAACAAAATCACTGTTTAAAAACTAAAAATAGCTGTAATATTTTAGGGTCCACCTAGGTACTTTAAAAAGTGTTGTAAAAGTACTTGTTGTAATTGTAAAAGTATTTGGAAGTATTATAAAGGGAAGTCATTGCATGAATAACAACCTTGTAAATCTGGAGCTGTAGTTCCAATGTTTATTTTGCCTCAGCAATTTTCTTTTTAAATATGTTTAAGTTGGCAGAAACAAGAAAACATTTCCTTTTCTGAAGTAAAACATTGAAAATTTATATCTCTAAGTTGCGGGCAGAATTGTTGTCCTTAAAGATTTTGCAAACCAGATGCTGACATCTGTAATATTTGCACAATACTTTTGCCTTTAGTAATTTTTGGAGTGTTCTGAGCATCTCATGGCAGGAGGCTTACCCAGGAGGGAAGAGAGTTCAGATTCATAGAGTTCTAGATAGTGTGGATCCCTTAAACCAAACAGGCTCTACA
>NW_010418113.1:54212-54849 GCF_000710305.1 Buceros rhinoceros silvestris | reverse complement strand
CAGGATTCCTGCATCTCCTTCAGGACCACATCTGTACCTCAGGTAATCCCTTGATAGGAGTGGTCACAAAGGGCCACGCTGTGTTCAGAAAGAACGAGGTACTTTAGATCTTTCTCTTATACCCTCTGGGTTGATAATGTTAGGAAAGTTTTTTTAAAAAAAGAAAAATATATAGGAACTTTTAGTCCCAAAAATATGTAGGAAATAAAGACATGCATAGGATAGATTGTACAATTACTGCCTTGCTATATTCCTGGTAGGTTGGTAAAACCAGTTTGCTGGGTCTGACTCTTGAAATACCTGCCTCTGTTTTTTCTTAAAGATGGTGTGACAGCTCGGACATAAGCTGTGCATGCGTCTTGTTTCCTAGTTTCTCCACCGAAGATGCTTTCCAAGAGATAGGTCTAAAGACATGCATAGGATAGATTGTACAATTACTGCCTTGCTATATTCCTGGTAGGTTGGTAAAACCAGTTTGCTGGGTCTGACTCTTGAAATACCTGCCTCTGTTTTTTCTTAAAGATGGTGTGACAGCTCGGACATAAGCTGTGCATGCGTCTTGTTTCCTAGTTTCTCCACCGAAGATGCTTTCCAAGAGATAGGTCTAACAGCAGTAAATTCTGGTGTTTACCCTACA
>NW_010418113.1:47993-54104 GCF_000710305.1 Buceros rhinoceros silvestris | reverse complement strand
GGGCTGGGACCATAAACTACAGGTTTCTTCATTTCCATGAGGGTCTGACAAATCTGGATTAGTTGCCCTCTCTTCACGCCTCTTGCCTGAGTTGAGCCTGACTGTACCCAACTCCGTTGAACCTGTCTTGGGGTGGAATTCCACGGATTAAGATTAGAATAATAATTTTTCTGATCCCTGGTTTTACGAGGTCTGACTATAATCTATAGCAGGAAGACACCATGCTGCATCCTCTGATGCTTCCTGCCCTTTCCTCCATCAGCCACCTGCTGACAACTGACTTCTCTGTTCTTAGGGCAGGACTTTTCATCCATTCAGTCGATCTTGGTTGTAAATCTCAGTGTGGGAGTTTCACTAACCCTGGCTGGAAGCAGGGATCTCATTGATAAACTATTGATAGTTCATTCAAAGGCTCCTCAGGTATTTCTTCAGGAGGCTTGGTTTCACCACCAGTTTGTTCCTTGTTTTGCCTCGTGCAACACTATTATTGCTGATGCAATTCCATGTAGATAGAACCCTTTTAAAAGCGATGGAGTGAGGAACTCATATAGTTCATTTAAAGTAAGTCTTTGTTCTGCTGCATTAAAAGCATTTTTAATACAGAATCCTGAAAGCCACTCTGAACTGTTGAATATATATATAGGCCATTATAAAAATAGAGTCGAAAATATATGGAGTACCTCAGAGTCATTGTTGCCAGCACTAGTGTGTCTACCTTCATCCTTGTTTGACATTCTACCGAGAATGCCACTCAGTACCAGAAGCCATATGTGCGAGGATGATCGTGACTAAACGTTTTCAGTGCTGTAACAAAACGCAGGCTGCCTGGCTGCCACTGGCTTAATGCAGCTCCTCCTTAATGCAGGAGAACAAAGAATTAATGTAATAATGAATAATGAATTACCTGGGTAGTGTGTATTCTGCCATCGGTTCTGGGGGAAATTGAGCTTTGTTCCAGTGATTTTGAATTAGTGCCTTTACTGTTTTGATAACAGAATTTCAAAAGAATTTCTGATTTTTTTGTTGTTGTTGGTCTCTTTGCCTTGTGAACCAAGACAAAGGGATCTCTCATTCCTTGATAGCACAATCTGCCCAAGATCTTTCCAGAGCTTCTGTAGAAGTAGTGCTGAGGTTGTGTTTTGCTAGCATCTTTTCCGTGACTTTATTTTACTTCTATTTTCAGGCTAAGAGAATAGAATCCCAGGGGAGGTGCTGTGGGTGCTCTGTAAGAATTCCTGTGTAATGGCCAACAGAATAATTTTTTGAGCGTGGTTGTTTTCATGTATCTTTGACTTATGTGTCAAAATACCAGTGACTGATTAGTGGTAGAAATTAGTGTAAATTATCCTTTTGAGGTCTCCAGTGAATGTACACAGCAAGACTTTTGCACAGTTTTTTTAACACTTACAACGTATCTGCACTATTAATAAGTGTCGGTGCATTGCTCACACTAGAAGTTATTAATGCTCTGAAATTTCCACTCAGAAGGCCTTATTTGTAGCTGTTACGGGGGATTGTTGTGCTTATTTCATTCCTTTACAGCTGTAAAAATAGAGGACGGTTTTCTGAGGTCAGTGGAGCAATGCTATGAATAAACTGATGTGAGCAAGTTATGTGTAAATGCTTCTACGTGAACACGTTTGTTCCACTGTGGAAAGTAAACCACATTTAAAAAGACTTACTGAGGCTGCCACGTATTTATTCAAAGTTTGAGTTATTCCTCAGTGTCGTTGGCTTACCTGGTGCTGGTGAGCAGATGCCAAGGATTCGTCTGCCTTCGAGTATTTCCCCCCTGCTCTTTGCACTCCGTGTATGTATACACACACGATCTTCTGTCAGTTCCCAGAATTCTGATGAAGAAGAGAGGGAGCCACTGCGTCACCTTAATCGTGTCAAACAGATTACTTTCAGATCTCATCACAAAAACCTGTACTACTGCCGCAGCTGGGAAGCTTTTTTTTACCCCATTTACAGAACATGGTTCGCAGATGTAAAAGTTGACATACTTGATAATTCAAAAATCACAACTTGTCAAAAATAAGTACTTTAATAACTTTCCTTTCATTATCATCTCATTTATCAGACCTGTAATACTCAGCGTTCTTCAAGGGTTACTTGGCTGCTTATCTCCGTACAATTATGGCTGTTTAAGTCGTTATAATCTGCTAAGTGAGTTATCATAGTATCTGGATAAGTGATTTTCACAGTCATAATGTACTAATTATGTAACAGCACTGGGAGAATGACGAGGGCTGTTGCTGGGGTTTTTGCCAGCTGAGGCTGTCTAAGTTTTCATTAACCATTTTTGACTATTTGAAGAGCTTAACTCACGTGAGGTTTACCTGCTTGGGAGTGCCACGTTTCCCTGGGTTCGTTTTGGTGCACAGGACAACGCCGTGCCCAGAGCTCCATGAAGCAGCCAGGGAAACAAGTGGGTTATACACGTGGACAATTTTCAGTCCTGAATCCACGCTTTTACCTGGTGTTTGGGGATTTGGTTCAGTATTGGGTTTGTATATATTTGTTTATATGTAGTTTCATTAGTATTTTCATTAAAGCAGTTTTGGTTTTCTTTTGCAATCTATAAGACTCTCTCCCTTATTCCCTTTCTCTTCCCCTTTGGGAAGGGAAAGGGGTTAATAGAGAGCAGCTGTCATTTGTCCAATGGCCAGCCCAGCCCTAACCCTTGACATTACACTTTGGGGAGGTGGCCCCATCACCTGATGTCCTGCAGACAAAAGACTGGCTGCTGCCCTGTTTAATTTCTTTTCTAGGTGGTGTCTTCCTTTGCTGTGGAATATCAGACACTGTTGTAATAGGGTTTTTTATCCTTCTCTTCCTGTCTCGTCATGGTGTTTGAAGGACCTTGGAAAGGCTTCTAAGGGACAGAAGTCACTGAGTAGGTGAGACCAGGGATGGATTTTCCACAGGAAGACTGTAGCTTGCGCTTTCTGTTTGTCCTGTGCTGCAAACGCTGGGCATACAGTTGAGATGCCTCAGTCATTCAGTCTTTGTTTTAGGTGAGCAAACACTTGCAGAGCGACCTCCCCCCTCCCGGGGTCAACTTTAGTATCTTTATTCTGTCTGCTTACGAAAATGGTTTGGAAGACAGCGCTAGCGCGTAATTTTCCAAAAAAAAAAAAAAAAAAACCAAACGCCTGAGTTGTAAACAGAGCTGTATACAAAGGGAAGAGTAGCTGAGTTCCTAAAATAGTGCCTTGCTTGTCTCTCTCTGTGACTCTTTATTTTCCTGTCTATTCAGTTTGCAAACAAATCATGAGCTTTTCCTAATTGTAATACCTATAAACTTAGCCCAGTGTTACAGAGACAAAACATTTTCTCTAAAGATTTACTGGGAATAAAGATTTCTTGGTCTTTCACTGTCAACTGTTAGATCCCTGTATCTTCAACCTGTGCCCTTAAAAATATTTATACAATCATGTTATTTTGCTCAAGTATGGTTGTGACAGATGGCCTGGTCTTTAGGCTTTTTAACCACCTGCAGTTTCCAGTGAAGTCCGAAGGATCAGCATTTACTCAGTATATCTGGAAATGAGGCTTTCTGGTAAACAAGTCTGTTAATTAGGTGCAAGATGAAACATGATCTAGTTCACTCAGTTTTAGTTATGTGCTGCGAGGCTAATAGGAGAAGGAACTGTAAATAGTTTTTTGTGTCATGAGAGCAAGGCAGGTATGACTTTTGAGTCAAGAAAACAAGCCGGTACAGATAACACTGTCGTTATTGGTTGTTTTTAGAAGAAAACTTTGCCTGATATTCACGGAGAGAAAATACCGGTTTTGAAATCACACAATCACAGAATGGTGGGAGGTGGAAGGGACCTCTGCAGATATAGTCCAACTCCCTGCTAGAGCAGGGTCACCCAGAGCAGGTTGCGCAGGATGGCATCCAGGCGCATTTGGAATCTCTCCACAGAGGGAGACTCCAAACCCTCTCTGGGCAGCCTGTGCCAGGACTCTGTCAGCCTCACTGTAAAGGAGTTTTTCCTCATGTTCAAATGGAACTTCTGTGTTCCAGTTTGTGCACTTTGCACCTTGTCCCTTTGCTGAGCACCACTGAAGAGAGCCTGGCCCCATCCTCTTGACACCTACCCTTTAGCTATTGACAAACATTGATCAGATCACCTCTCAGCCTTTGGTTCTCCAGGCTAAACAGATCCAGGTCTCTCAGCCTTTCCTTGTAAGAGAGATGCTCCAGTGCCCTCACATCTTCCTATCTCTCTGCTGGACTCTCACCAGTCGTTCTTTGTCTTTCTTGAGCTGGCGAGCCCAGAACTGGACATAGTACTCCAGATGTGGCCTCACTAAGGCTAAGTAGAAGGAGAGGAGTATCTCCCTCAAGCTGCAGGTTACACTTTTCTTAATGCGCCCCAGGAGACCATTGACCTTCTTGGCTACAAGGGCTTATTGCTGGCTCATGGTTAACTTGTCCACCAGGACTCCCAGGTCCTTATCCCTACAGCTGCTTTCCATCAGGTCAACTCCTAACCTGTACTGGTGCGTTGCGTTATTCCTTGCTAGGTGCAGGACCCTATACTTGCCCTTGTTGAACTTCGTTAGGTTCATTAGGGTAAATGAAATGAGAATGTTCCAAAATACATAGGCATTTTAATGGCAAAGCTACCAGAGAAGCTTTTTTCAGCAAATGCCCTGTCAAGCAGTTCCTCCTTCCAGAAAACCTTTGCCACCCAAAAGTTGAAGACTGTAAATGCCTGTTCTAAAAGCTGTGCTGAGGCAGCATTTGCTTCCCAGAGTAGAGCCAACCATTCATAAAGTGCTACTGCTACAGCCAGTCAGATTCTGTTTACCCCACTGTGATGGTGTAAATGTAAGTACTACTGAATAGTCTCTAGTGGTAAACGCAAAAATGGCTTTGAATTAACTTTGCGTCATGATAAAATACTTTGTTTGTGTTTCCTACCACATATATTCAAATTACTATTATAATTTACTTCAGAAACTGCAAATATAATTTGTTTCTTTACATTGTTGAGAAGCGGTTAAGTAGAAACTGTATAGATATTTATTTGCACTTTCTAAATTGCTGAAATGATTTATTATTGTGCTATTTTCATGGTGTTACATTTTTATTGCTTTATATTGCACATGTTGGCTTTTAATAGTTGCATCCTTCATTCCATTAATTTCAAATTAAACATTAAATTGCAATGAAAGTTCAGTCATAGCTCCTAAAGCATAAAAAATAAGCTTTGGTCTTCACTTTCTGGAGTGAAAATGGGGCTGGAATACAGACGAAGTAGAAAAATAATCTGTTCTCTCAGCAAGATCTGCTGTATTATACATAACAGCATCTGGTAACGGTGAGAGCTGTGCTCATTTCGGTACTACAAGGTTCACTTTTATTGTGCTTTGGTTAACCAAGGATAAGTTAGCCATTCGTAGTTACAGGTTTTACCAGTACTCAGCAAGGGATTCCCTTTTGACATTGAAATTATGTGCATTTTAATCATTAAGTCCCAGGTTGTATTTTTATACTACCTGAAAATAGAGTTGAAGACTTTTCTTTTTTCAAATGTGGTATCTCATTTGCTCCGAAACCAGGTACAGAAACGTCCTTGGGTGTTCCCATTATAAAACTTGTAAAGGGTTGTCATGTCTGTAATTACATTCATACCTCTCTCAAACTCCCACGGAAGTCTTAACTCTTAGAGATACAAAAGGCGCCAAAAGAAACAAAGGTTGAAAGTCATTTAAAGGAATAGATAATAAATCTGGGAATATTTCAGTGTGGAACTGGAATGAAACATGTGTTCATGGTTTTACTCTGTGTTGAAATAAATTAGAATCTTTCCATTGAATTGAGTCACCTTTTAGTCAGTCCCGGGTACGAGGGTCTCAGGAGTTCAATTCTCCGTGAGCAGCAAGTGACACATTCAGATGCTGAGTTGTGGCAGAAGGTGAGGGAACAGCCCCTGTTACATCCCCCAGATACCAATGTGTTTACAAGATCATGTGTGTTTTGAGGGCAAGACATTGAGTGATCAGAAATTCCTAGAAGGTAGGAATTAAATCCAGGGATGAAATCCTAGAGCCATTGTAATCTCTGGCAAGTGCTACGTTTTTTTTCAGCAG
>NW_010418113.1:29861-47899 GCF_000710305.1 Buceros rhinoceros silvestris | reverse complement strand
TTAGCATTCTCATCCCTTCCAGGTACACAGCAGCAAGGAAGTGTAATTTTTCTAAAAAGTTAAAAAAAAAAGAAAAAAGACACAAAGTGCATTTGGCTATGATGTCAGGGGCATCTCTCAGACTAACAGAGCCAGAATTGGGCAGCAAAGAGGAAGCAGAAATCAAAGAGGAAAAGCAAAGTCATTAAATATTTATAATGGAGCTGGTAAAAATATGATTTATCAAAACCCACAATTTTACTGAGGTGGAAGTGTTTTGTGGCTGCTTTGATAGTTCTGCCATTTTTGCAGTACTGATGGGGGTTTTGGAAGGACTGAATTGAAAATCTGCCCTTTCTCTGAAAAGAGCTATTTTGCTGCAGCTCAGTTTCATGAAGAGTTTCAAATCGTTTTTAATTTCATGTTGAGAATAAAGTTAACATCATCTTCCGAGCTGCTGAGCAATACGATTTGTGCTGTCGGTAGAGTTCCTGCTCCTGAGAAAAGATGAGGGTGGCAAATAGTACGGTAACATCTGAGAGAGATAGCAAACAAGGCAGGGTTTTCCACGTGGTAGGTGATGCAGAAGCACAAAACCCAGCACAATGAGCTCCTAGTGGCTTTGAATTTACTGTTTCAAAACCAAACCTCCTTAGTAGTAATTAATAAACGTAAGATAGCCCATTGTAAAATCCAACAGGGACACATACCCTGGTTTTACTGTGGAGTGCTTTATGGTGATTCTGTGTCTTCAGGTTTTACCCAGCATTTTCCTGCCAGTGAGAGTATAAAAACTTAGAATCTAAGTTTCCCTCTGAGAAAAGTTACATTACACCACTCCGAATCATACCATTACATGAAAGAGTAATGTTTGCCATCAGCCTGAGGTTTACTGGAGCACGATACCTGCTGTCATTATAAAATTCTGTGCCAAGGGTCTGTGCTGCTGAGATTGTTCTGGTGGCCAGAGTCCCCTCTGAATTGCTGAATGCACCAGGGTCCGTTCTGGCTGACACTCCTGCGTTAAAAAGCAAAGGTGTTGCTAAGGTCTGAGTGAGTGTAAGCTGTTGTCTCAGAAAAGGCTGTACTGCTTCTCGGAAAAGATGTCGTACTGCTGAGGTGTTTCTGCCGTTATCAGCAGAATCAAAAGCTGGAAATAAGGAACGAAATATCTGGTAGCAGTGGCTCAAGGGCAGCTCTGGAAATGGTGAGGGTAGTCAGCTCCTGCAGCTGAGGTTCTGTCCTGCACCTCTTGGATGAAATGTTAAGCGTGAGCAGAGTAAGGCAGAACTGCAGCGAGTCTCTCGGATTTCTGTGCCTCGTACCCAGGCTTTCCTGTGAACTGCCTGTGAGTGCCGATTCACTACAAACCTTTTCTGCATGAAGATGCAGCCGTTTACAGACTGAACTCTGGCCAGTGGCTGGAGCCCTTTGATGACTTACTGGTGTTGCGGGGGCAGTAACTGTATGCATGAGAACAGCACACTATAAAGTGGCACCAATACCTTTCTTTATAGAGGTACGGTAGGAATTAAACTATACAGGAAAAAGGAGGAGCAGGTTGTAGGGCTTAGCGGAGTAAGGTAAGCTGAATATATATGTGTGTGTGTATATATATATTTAGAAATAATGGTAGCAATTCTAAGTGTTCACACAAATTAGAGTGCAAATGATCTTCTAGTGAAAGATCTGCATTAACTTTTTCTTTTGCTGAATTTATTTTCTCCACTGTGTGATTTCCATTCTGATAAAAGGCCAGCTGCTATAATTTTGACTATGTTATTTGTGATGATGCTTTGGAGTAGAAGCATTTGTGTCCGAAGTAACTCATGTCTAGAGATCCAGTCCAAATTATGATTATGCTTGGAGCTGAATGTTTCAGATTATATAAGGACAGACAAATGGAAGGAAAAACAAATGAAGAAAAGCCATGATCGGGAGGAACCATATGGTCCTCTTGTAACAATTAAACTTGGTGCTCTACTTTACTGCAGGTCTGCAGGATGCACAGATTAAACACTTGTGCCCAGGCTCCATGCCAAGACTGAATTAATGTTCCTAAGCTTTTTATTTAATCTGCTTCTGTAAGAAGAGGCCGTAGCAGAGTAAATAGCTGAGTGAAAACTTGGGGATGTGTAAGCACTTTACCCCTTTCCTAACCTCTCACTCACCGTGTTCTCTCTTCAGGGGCATAAGGTGAAACAGTCTTGAGATACCTAACGTGCCTCTGACACGTTATACTGTGTGTGTAACGATACTTTAGGATCCAGTGAAAAGATCCAAGCTGCATAATTTCCCTTTTATCTCACATCATAGGCTGCTAAGGCTGTGAAAATTCCACGATTATCCACAGGTATTTTGCATTGCACCTCTCTAATGCTTATTTTTGCTAACCTGCCATGCCTGCATACACACTTTGGAGAAAATTGTCATTAAAAGTCACTATGTCCTCACTTCATTTAAAAAAGAAAAAACAGTAAAAATCACAGGAATATCTTGGAGTCCTTTCTTATGTTGTATGTGCACATCCAGAGTGCTCTCACGCCGGGATTTCTAGCCATGAGACAGCCAGGAATTGGCACCTGCTCATTGAAAATTACAAGTTACAAAAAATTACATTCAAATTACAAATCTGAGCAAAAAAGAGGGGGAATGGCCATGTCGAACTATTGGCATGCTGGAAGGAGGACACAGGTCTGTTGGTAACAACCAGCAGGCAAACCTTTATTTCTCTCCTAGCCAGCCCAAAGTTCCTGGTATAGTTCTGAAGTTAAAGCTAATGCCTTTGAGTAAAAAGAAACAGAAAAATGAATTGATCATTGACTGTGTGCTTTGAATTAGCCAACTATACCCCAGAACAATACATTTAAAATTATTCTTGGGAATAACTTTAATAAATGCAACATTTTGTGAGCTTCTTCGTCTCTGAAATTGTCTGCCTTGATATAGGGCCCAAGGGAAAGTGATTTAATTAAAAAGTAACTTTTTTCTGTCAGAGTCCTCAATAGATGAAACAGCTGCTGATTTTCTAATCTGAGTGGGACATGGTGCTGTTCCTGTTTATCTCTGTATATCTCACAAGGGAGCCAAGTCTAGCAGGTCATGTTGCTGCACCTATCCTGCTGCAGAAGATGTTTGTGTTAGACTGTGGGGATTCTGTAAGCAGTACATATTTACTAGCCAATGTTCCGAATTCTAGGTCTTCGTGAATTTGAAGTTCTAGTCACATTATACATCAGTAGCTGCTTTTAAGTATTTAATTACATTTATCCTTCAACACCTCAGTGATTCTTAGTGGCTAGAAATTGTTGCAAGCATTGTAATAACCTTTTTAATCTTACATGCAGAGGGCTCTAGGTCTCTCATAAAAATAGGTTCACTTTTTTCAAAGGATATATGCAGTAAAATGGGTCAGTGCCTCACTAGGCAAGTTATCTCCTATTTTTCTCAGTGTAGCCCTCACTAATCTCGAGGTGAAATAGCTTCGTGATCCATCTTTCAGACACAGATGTGGAATTAGGGCAGCAGTAGGATCCGGACTGCTGTGTTTGCTGAAAGATGGCTGTCTGAGGCAAAGCGGTGTTTCATCTGCTGTGGCAGCAGGAAGTCTGCAATCACTGGTTGTCAGTGTTGCAGGGAACACTAGTCAAACAATACAGGTGACTGTGTGAAGAAGATGACCCATACAGGTATTTGCGGTTGTTATTGACGTGTGTGAAGAAAGGAGATCAGAAAACTACCCAACTGCGGACCGAGCAATTACGCTCTGCTTAGCTCCTGAAGGATAAAGTTCCTTTTCTTAATGTGCTTTTTTTGTGGTTTTAACTGCATAGTGCAGGATTATTTTTCAAGTATTTCACTATAATGTGGTAGTCTAGAAAAATGGCAAGGCGGGTATTTCTCAGTAATGACCATGTACCTGTTCAGTGCCTTACAGCACTGTAACTAAACTGAGCAGCTGTTTCTGTGTGGAGCGTGTTTGTGTGGTGCTCAGATGCATTGCTGAATCCACAGAATACTTGGGAATGTGAAACGTGAGGTCAGCAAAAGCCTTCCATTGTGGCAGGTGGGCGTGGGGCTCCACATACTGATTGTAGTACTGTACTTTTGTGGCACTATTCTTAAAACTATACCTCTTTGCTTGCTTTTTCTCTTGAATTTGGCAGATTTCAGAAAGAAGAAAAGATTAAGAAGTACCTGAGGTTCTTTAGAATATTAATTTGATAGGCGTTTGATGGGAAGAAGAAACAACAATGTATTTCTGTGTTTAAGCAAAATTTGTAGAGTAGGTTTTTCAGGAGCTTTGTTGATGAATGCCTTCATGACCTGAGTGATTTCCCTGGGAAACTGCTCGTGGAGCCAGGAAGAAACCCAGATATGTCTGTTGCTTATGTGCTACCCACAGAACTCTTTTTATCCTGAGCAATTGTTCCCTGCTTCAGCAGAACGAAGTCTGGTTCGTTTGGTGGGAGCTTATGGCAACCATGAATCACTTGAAGTACAAGTGCAGTTTCCTTCACTTTCCAATTTCAATTCCATAGAATAGGAAGGGTAGCAGTGGATTTATGTTTTTGCTTTGCAGAGCCTGTTGCCCATAAAATTAGGTATGAGGAAATCATAATTTTTGTATTTTATTAAGATATGAATGCCTTCCACTGTTTATGGTTTCAGTATCGCTTCCTGGATTTTAGTATTTCAGTATGAGTTTAATATCATTGACTTCAACGAGCTGGAAAAGCATATTCAGTAGTGACTGCCTTTAATTTTTTTCTACCCTTAAAGGTAATTTACATCTCTAATTATTTTGCCGCCTTTTCCCAAACAACTACCCTTCCCTCTCTCAAAAGGTAACCTTCTACGTTCTATAATTACTTAGAGAGCAGCCTCAGTGCAGCTTATGACAGGAAAAGCTGTCAAAGCAGTAAACTTTCCCAGTGTCACGAAGATACTCAGAAGGTCGGCAGCTCTGCCCTGCAGGAGGTACTTGCAGGATTCCAGCAGAGAAACTTGTGTATGGTTGTTACCTTTGGAGACTGGATTAAAAAAAAAAAGAAAGAAACAAGAGAAACAGCAACCCCTAAACAACCTTATTGCCAAACCTAACATCAAGTGCACGTAGTGGGTCCACGCTGCATTTCTGAGAAAGCAAACACCGAGTTGAATCGTAGTCTTAACTGCATTGCTTATTTGCAGGTTTCCATCCAACTGCCAACAGCTGTCTTTGATGGCTGATGTTCAAAGAACAGCATGCCTGTCTTTGGATGTCCATCTGTAAGTGGAGAGAGCACATGTAAAGGGTTGAAGATTCAAATTTGATTGAGACTAAGAGGAATTTCAATTCATTGACAAGACTGGCTTAAGTGGCTTTAGTTACTATGAGAGGAAAGTCATGTCCGCAAGCAAATTTACGCATCTTCTAAAGTCCTTGGAAGCCTAGTTGTGCCATGTAGTATATGAAGATTCGTTACTGATGGCTGTCACGTACCTCTGTATGACATGATCCATGTAGCTGAATCAAGTTCTTGAAGGACACACGCAGAAGGAAAAAACAGTGTTATTGTCATTCATATGTGAGTCTTCAGAGGTCACAGTGATGCCTTGGTCATGGCATTCCTCTGACTGTTCTTTGAATTGAAAGTCCAGCTGCATCTCTCCTGAACAGAGTCTGTTTTAAGGGGTGAACGGATTCGCGTCTGATATTGCAGCTTTGATTCTTAGGCATTGGAGATGTTTCAGGGACACCGTGCTTACCTCAGGAAGTATAAAACCACAGCCTTTATTCTGAGCTAATGATCAGCTATGCTAATTTGCGCATCTGAGAAAAACACACGTAATAATATAATAAAAGGGTAGAGAGTAATGAAATCAGAACAGGGTATGAGTGTAAATGAGTAATTTTGTCAGCAGTAAACTAAAGAAGCCTGGTTTCCTACAGGTTTGGGCTTCATGTTTGATTTAATGGTACTAAAAAGTGCCAGATAGAACTGAAGCTTTTCTTCTTGTTGAGGTTTTACAAGGTCTTTGTGTGGACTGTTTGCTGTCTAGTGAGATGTGGCCTCTTTGTCGCCCCTACACTGTTTCTTTAGTGCCTGTTGTGCAGCTGAATAATTTCATAGCACTTGTGGGAAACAACTCGTTGTTTTAAAATGTAGTAGAAATTAGCAAATGGTTTGGGAGTTAGTGGCAGGGAAAGATACATGTGCGTATGCTCACGCATATAGACGTGCCCTGAACACAGTTGTGTGAACTCTACTCCATAAGTAGTCGTAAGGCCAATGGAGAGGATAGAACATCCAGGGAACTCTGGTTGGAGTTAATCATGGAATCGTTTAGGTTGGAAAAGACCCTTAAGACTATCAAGTCCAGGTGTAAACCTAACACTGCCAAGTGCTGCCAAAGCATGCCCTTAAGTATCACGCGTCTTTTAAGTCCCTTAAGGGATGTTGAATCCTTCACTCCCCTGGCCAGCCTGTTCCAGGGCTTGACAACCCTTTTGGTGAAGAATTTTTTCCTAATTTCCAATCTGAATGTCCCCTGGTTTAACTTGAGGCCATTTCCTCTCATCATATTGCTTGTTCCTTGGGAGGAGACCGACACCCACCTCACCAGAACCTTGTTTCAGGTAGTTATAGAGAGTAAGAAGGGCTCCCCTGAGCCTCCTTTTCTCCAGGCTGAACACCCCCAGGTCCCTCAGCCCTCCTCAGTGCACTTGTGCTCTAGACCCTTCACAAGTTTCATTGCCCTTCTCTGGACACGCTCCAGGCCCTCAATGTGCCTCGTGTAGTCAGGGGCCTAACACTAAACATGATATTTGAGGTGTGGGCTCACCGGTGCTGAGTACAGGTTGGTGATCCCTGCGCTACGCTCGCTGGCTGCACTCAAGATGTATGTCCCGGCCCTGGGAGGAGAGCTATTTTCCCTCTACCCTATAGCAATTGCGATAGTATTTCATGGATGTAATATCACCAACTTACCCCTATCTTACCAACTCACAGCCACCACCATTTTTATGATCGCTAAATCCTGTATGTACCTGTTCCCAAACCCATTCAGATAAAATGAACAGTATTTTGCTGTGTTGTCTGTTGTGAGGAAAACAGTGTCCCAGTCTGCACTCTGAATATTTCAGCTTTACAAAGAAGGAGAAAGGTGGGTGGTGCCGAGGTCCTGGATGTGGTTCTACGACTTAAATGGTGAGCCTGAATGAGAGAGAGACCCTGTCTCCTCCTCCAATGACTTGCGGAGCAATATGTATCTAAAAACCCAGGAAGTCATCTGAGCTTGGCACAAGTCCTGTTGGCATTGGGTTGGCCTGGCAGTAGCTCAGCTGGGTTTAACTGAAGCCCTGTAGCTCCATTTAATAATGAAAAATAGTATCTGTTATATTTTAAAGACTCTAATGCCGAGCAGCAGTAGTTCTAGATAGCTGTAGGAGTGTCTCTTGCAGTGTAAAGTTGGACCTTAGTTAATTTTCTGCTTTGTTACAGCTGTTACAACTCTGTTCTTTTCCATTTCCAATCTAGTCAGGAAGGCACCTTTTTAGAATCATTACGATTTCTATACATTTTTATTTTTCAACAGTGTTAACTCCTTTCTTTGCCAGCAGTTGCACAATCCTCCTTCTAAAAAAATCCTTACCGAGTTTTTAAAAACATGGACAGTTGTTTTCATGTAAGTAGGGTGCTGTAGCCAGGATCTGGAAGCATATGTGGGGTTTTTGCAGAGTATTTACAAATATCTCCCCACGTCCATGCAGCTGTCGTTATTTTATCTTTGGCAAATGGGGGTATAAAATAAAATCAGAGTTATATATAAAGCCAGAGTATCTAGTGTAGGAGTAGGATATAGAGACTTCTAAAATATTTGTTGAGACCTAATCAGAACATGTGCTGCTCCTCTGATTGCTTTGCGTCAGGCTGCTGCATTTGGAGAAGAAAACAAGATAAATGTTTAGATTAAGGATGACAAAACTTTTCCTGCCCTGAGCTGTCTCTATTTTTAAGAACTGTGGGCTTGGATGTCTGCACATGCTGTATTGTTTACAGTCAAACAGTGGATCGATAAAATAATAAACACAAAGCACTGAAGTTACGATTTCTGTTGATGGATTGTGCATCTGAGGAAAACTTTGTTATTAAAAAACTCTGAAGGCCACTGTTATAGAACACAACACATACTGGTTTTCCATTAGATTTCCCACATTTACACTGTTATTCCCGTATTAAGAGTGAAATTATCAATATCGTTGTAGATGGAAGTTTCATTTTGAAGTTGCAGGGAAATTAGGGTTATTTTTTTTGCAAAGGTGCATGGGACAATGTTATGCAAATTCAGTGAGCAGTGCCCCCGATCAAAGCTGAACAAGCTGCTTCACGGCAGCCTTCTCTTAATCTTACCTTTGTTTCCTGTGCAAATCACAAACATTGTGGAGCCTATTTTTATGGCGATGCAAAGTATTAGTCTTTTTCATACCTGATTCTCAGGGTAAAATCAATTCCTTTTTCTACAACCTAAATATTTGGGCTCATTGAGGGTGAAGAAAAGGGAGCCTGGAAAAGGGCACGTCTTTTGCGAGTCTTGGGAAACCACGCCGCCCTCTGGTGCCACTCGAGGGAGGGGTTGGAGCAAGCAAACATCTGAGCAAATACTTAATGTATTTTCCCAGTGCCTCGTAATTACTAAAACAACCATGTGCTGATCCCGTAAAGACATTCCTGGGATTGATTACAATTGTTGAGTGTGGGATCTTTCTGCCTAAATGTCAGTGTATGTAGCCGAGCTCAGCGTTGGCTCCCATTATAAAAAAGGGAAACATATGTGTGGCGGTGGAGGGAATATCCTGAAAAGCTTGTATTTAAGCATACCTAATCCCTACCCTCCCGATACACACCCTTCCCGTTTATTTCTTTCTCACACATAACAGGAATTATAAAGTCACTGTCTACTCTCTTCTCTAAAAATACATAATATGTTCTGGTAGAAAGAGAGAGGACCCAGGCTTGAATTAGAGGTCATAGATTCCAAGTTAATTTAGAATCTGGCAGTTGACTCAAATATGATTGGCAAGGAGATTTCCAAAAGGCTGCAACTCTAAACTGGAAATAAAGGGAAAAGGATTATGTGAGTGGGAGACAGCTTTGAATCTATAATGCATGTCCCAGGAATGACTTGCCCGTAAAAGAGCATGTGTTTAATGTGTCGTGAAAATATTTAAGCCACGTTGGTCTTTGTATAAATATTTCATTTTAAAGCTGGATTTTGGAGTGGCTAAAAATGAATTCAGTGTGCATATCCTTAACGTTAGTACAAAGGATAAAAAAAAGCATCACCAGAAACTGTGGTGTTTCTTTCCTCTTCCAGACTCGTATTCTCTCAAGATTTTTTTATGTTGTCTGTTGCTTCCAAATCAATTTTTTTAGTCTGTGCTATATCATCTGTTGTGTTGTATAATATACCTGTGAGAGAAACTATGGATCTATTATATTAGGAGGCAGTTTGGAGGCAGTGAGTTGCTGCCAAGAAGGTATTCATGTCTGAGTGCATGAATGTGTGTGTGGGGGGTGACTGAGATGTCCAAAAGGGACACGTCTGTATTTCTTCAGCTACCTCTATTCGAAAGATGATACATGTCTGTAGATAAAGCAAGATAAATCTTGTGTGTGCCTGTGTTCTGCATCATTAGTTTTTTCACCGTTGGGAAACTCAGCTGCAAGACTCTGACCGTCTGCTACCACCTGGCAGCTCGTGGCTCAAGGAAGGAGAGACAGTAGTTAGAAAAGCCCTCCTCTAAAACACTCCCTGTTTTTCTTTCTGCACTTTTCTTTAACTAAACACAGGTTTCTTAATTTAGCTCAACAATGATATTATTACCATATTTAAGGAGTAGCCTCATAGGGCTGTAAGGAATCATTTAGTAGTGATAGAGGAAGAGGGAAGTACGTGACCAGAGGTGCACTCACTGCACCATGCTGTAGGAGCATGTGGCCAGTGGCCCTTCAGGATATATTACAAACTGATGCTTGAGTCTGTGCTTCCCCCAGCTATAACAGCATAAATGAAATACAAATGAGTGGTAACTCCTCCAGTTGACTCTATGCATCAGGCTTAGACCTCCCTGGTAATGATTGTTTTGTGCCCTTCCTCACAGGGGAAATCTGTGCTTTTAAAATCCATGGACAAGAAATGCCCTTTGAAGCTGTTGTGCTAAACAAGACATCTGGAGAAGGTCGTCTTCGAGCAAAGAGACCTATTGACTGTGAACTGCAGAAGGAATACACATTCATCATCCAGGCCTACGACTGTGGATCAGGACCAAGTGGAACCAACTGGAAGAAATCGCACAAGTGGGTAAAAATGAGGAGATATTTTCTTTTTGCTTTGGCATATGTTTATTCTATGGAACAGGTCAGATTGAAGGGCTCCTTTTTGTATTGTAGTCAGGTAGAAAGCAGATAAAACTAAGATGAACCATTATTGCAACAGTCTGTCCACTTTTTATTCCTTTTTACTTTGAGAAAATATTTTTCTTTTTTTGCCTCCATTCTACAGCGGTTCCAGTTGAAGCTTTTAATAAAATCCCAGTTCAAATGCATCTCAGTTTTGGTTTATTTTTTCATTCTTGCTTTCATGTTAAATACATTGACAACAGGACATGAAAGCTAGCTTTTAATTGATACTTATAAATTTGAAAACGGTTTTCTCTCTGTTCAGCTCATTTCAAATGTTAAGAAAAGGAAATCACTTTCTTTTTAGTATGTGCGTGTATATAAGCTGCAGGAGTGCTGCCTTTGCACAGTGTGTCTCGACCTCTGCTTTTGGACAGCACATCTCGGAGGAATTCAAATCCTCTGGAAGATGGGTATTGAATGTATTACTGTGGAGCCAGTTCCTTGCATAAGCTTACGTGGCATGGTGCCTTTTTTCCCCTTCAGCTCATGAGACCAAGCTCCAGACCATTTGTCATTAAAGATGAATTTAATCCACATGTAGATGTATAACTGCTGTACAAATTGTTCGTTTTGCTGAGAGCCATTTAAATAAATGATTAATAGTAACCATTTTTCCTTTTGCTCATCCAGGGCACATGACAATTAAAAACGTAATTAGCTCAATAATGCATGCTGAACTTTTTCAGGATATTTAGTAGGCATACACATTTAGAAAGAAGCCTGCAATATCAAATAACCATCAAGTCACAGAAGCAGGTTTTGTTCGTTATTAAATGTTTGTCCCTCGCATGTCAATAACAAGCCAGTACATTCCACCTGAGGAAAATTTTGGTCTAATCCTGACCAAATGAAACCTGGCCCATCAGGTCCAGACTTCATTACGCTTTCCGGTAGTGGTTTGTGTAGTAAAGCACACACCAAGCTGGGCTGTCTGAGCTCCCAGCCTTTACTAGTGGCTCTGCCATTGATCTAGAAGTCCCTTCTCTTCTCTGTCCCTCTGTAACCGTGCCTATCAAACCAGATAGCAAATTATTCCAGAGGAGGACCTTTAGAGTTTGCTCATTAAATACTAAAGGCCCGTTATTTTTGGCCCTCGAAGATTTACGTGTACAGTGTTGTTAACTAATTAAAGCATTGGATAGCTACAGTCAGCAGAAGGTTGGAGGCTTATTTAATATCAAAGAATGTTCATAAACTGACCATTTTTAGGTAGTAAATATGTAAGACCTCTGTAATTCTTTTTCTCTTGTTTTACTTATTAACCCATTTTATTCTGGAATGATATCACTGACTTTATGCTGGGGTTCACATTAAGAGCCAGGCCGATTTTAACAGGGAGCACCGTAAAACCTGCTCCCTACAAGGCGTGCAACGAAATTTTTACCTAGAGCCACACTAAGGTACTAAAGTGAGCAAATTAAACATAGGAATTCAGTAATATCTCATTTCAGCAGATGTTTACATGGTTTTCTACATATTTTTGTTACTCTTTTCAAGTGTTTTGAAAACAAACTGTCAGTGATGTGTCACAATTAATTAATTTTTCTCTTTGTTGTCTGTCTTTACCTCTTTTAGGGCAGTGGTTCATATCCAGGTAAAGGATGTCAATGAGTTTTCACCAGCTTTCAAGGAGAGTGTCTATAAGGCCACCGTGACAGAGGGAAAGATCTATGACAGCATACTGCAGGTAGAAGCCATAGACGAGGACTGCTCCCCCCAGTACAGCCAGATCTGCAATTATGAAATTGTCACAACTGATGTTCCTTTTGCCATTGACAGAAATGGTGAGTATGGAGAAGTAGCCATTGTAGGCACTGGGGCAGATAGCAGTAACTTCTGTAGGCAGTGTAATTGCCTGCTGATACTAGCTGATAGCCTGGTGTGAGTTTTAACTCAAGAGTAATGCTGTTCTCACCTCTGAGAATGAAGGAACCGTTACACCAGGAAATCCATCCCTGTTATGTAAGATTTGGTCCAAAAGTCCCACAGTAATTTACTGTAGAAATTAAAACCCCAGTTTGAGATAATCAATGTGTTTGTTTGTCACTCAGTCCATTCTCTTAATTGTCTCAGATCTAGTTTCCCATCCAAGCGATGGCATTCCGAACGCAGCATGCACCCCTACCTAATAGGATTTATTTGCTGGTTTGTAGCCAGTCCAATTCTTCTGAACTTTCTGGAACATAATCTAAATGCAGAATTGACAATATTTTGGATAAGTTTATCGATTGTTAAAACTTCCAGGGTGTGGGTCCGAAGATCTGCGTTTTCGTAGTGGCTTCCTGAAGCAGATTCATTATTCTGCAGTATGGAATAAAGCCTGCTTTGGAGAAGTAGTATCATTTTTATATGGTGTTAGATTCCAGTTGGTTTTCTAATGTATATAATATTATAGGAAAAATAATAAACCGTGCTACATTTTCCATATGCAGCTGCTTTTGACTGTGGTGGCCCTGTCTGTCAGCTTCTTGCTTTTCCCAGTCAAGTTCTCCCTGGGGAAAAACACAGAACTTGACAATGAGTTAGGGAAAGGTGGCTGGACTGCATTAAAAATGTACGTAAGATCCTCCCTCATATTCTTTGCTTGCTTTGGACAATACACAACAGTAGCTTTGTCTTTCAGGTACTTCAGCAGTCCCATACTGGCATCACTTTGTAGATGAGAGACCTTGGTAGTGATATTCTCACGTGCAGAAGATCAAAATGGAAATGCCTGTTTCCCCAGAACAAGCACCCTGTGTTCATGACCAGCAATGCTCTGATTTATCTTTCCAAACAGAAGCATTTCATCCATGTTGTGTGTAGGAGGAGAATTCTCCTTGCAAGTTAAATCTAAGCAGTTATTTTCATGTTGGAAAATTATTTGTCTTTATTCATGCAGTTCTTGGACAATGCACAGCTGAGAATCGAAGGATAATAACCTGTTAGCATCAATAGATTATAAATGACATTGGGGCAAAAAGCCATCCTGTTATAATATGTTGGGAGGGAAGTATCCTATATAGGAGCTGTAATCGTAACAAGTATGTTTGTGCTCAAGTAAATCAGGTTTTCTGGTTGAGAGATTTCCCACATTGACAGAAAAGGAAATTCTCCATGTTCCTGTTTGAAAGCATTATTTTTGCAGACTGCCTCATGACTTTGCCAGTATGGGACTATTTACATACACAAATCGCCCGTGGTTTCATGATTTCACACCAGGTTTGTAACAGATATCACAAATAAATAATACACTGAGGTGAGTATGACACAGAGCAGACATTTCTCTTGCTTATTTCTTTCCAATCCTACCACACAGGGTAGCTGGCTCAGGAGCAAGCATGTGTTTCTATCAGTCAGAGGCATGATCAAAGACATGTCAAGTGTCAGGATCCTTGGTGACATCTTTGTCATCACATGCCTGGGACTTGCTTTTCAGCAAAGGCAATGAGAAAATCATTGATTTAAACATGACTTTAAAGCCTGCAGTGAGTAATTGGTAGAAGGTTGTAATACTTGCAGTGCCTTGGTCATGAATTCAATTAGTACTTTTTGATCTATTTGTTCACTAAAAGCACAGTGCTGCCACAATCAGCAGTAATTGCAGTCTAATTTGCAATTTTTTTAGATAATGGTAACTGCTCAAACCCACTGGGATTAGAGACCAAGTTAGAATAGATGGTTGTGCTTTTACGGTGTGACAGAAATATATGTTGTTTAGTTCTGACACAGTTCACTGCTGAGAATGTCTCTCTAGGCCAGTCAGTTTAAGATTTCTCTGATGGAAATTCCTTGGCGTTGTGCCCATTTTTCTTACCTGTAGGATGATTAAAATAGATGTATGAGATGCCTGGGACTGTCTGTTGATACTGTGCTAATTAGGATTTCGGTAGGGTTTTTTACCCATTGCAATAAACAAGTCTCGGCTCTTGTGTCTCCTGCAAGTTACGATTTTTTTCTGCTTTTCAGTAAACGTAAGCATGGAATTTCATTGCCCAGATAGAGTATTTAACCAGATTACACCTACATTTGAATATTGCAGAGGACCCCAAAAGTAGAGAGTGTGTGAGGAAAACATGCCATTATTCGTTCCAGAAGATGGATTTTTTTTCCACAACCAGCCTGTGAAACTAACCACAAACACAGGCCTTTAGAAAGATGAACATGCTATTCCATCAGCTTTTTCCTTTTTGCTGATCATTGTCTTTTTAGGCAAAACTTACTCCTCCCGGTTTGTTTTGTTTTTTTTTTTTTTTTTTTTTTTTTTTTTTTTTTTTTTTTTTTTTTATGTTTCTGTTACCTTTTGGGTTTGGGGTGAGATGTAAATAGAAATTCTCAGTCTATCATCTCTGAAACTTCAATTAGTCTGTGTTTGTAGTGCTTCCCTTCTGTGTCTACTTACTAATCATATTGATTCATTTGTAGAATAACAAAGAAGCATAAAGTGCTAACAGAAAAATAGAATAATTAGGAAATCAATAAACTATTGAGTAATATCTGCAAGACATCCAAATGACCTTACAGAATAACACCTAATAGTCAGAATCTTTGTGGTCCAAACCTTAAAAGACCATAATGAAGTACAAATCTTGGAAGACAAATTTAGTGAATTGCAATTACAATGCATTGTAATGATCTATGAATCTTAGAGGACAGTTAATGTGCCATTCAGATTCCAGCAGTCTGCTAATACAGATTCAGACAGTTTTGGTTTGTTAAGAATTACCTCTGCTGATCATGGACAAAAATAATACCAAGGAGAACCACAAAGAGTCATGCAAGGAAAAAACAACTGAGCAGCTATTAAGTGAAAAATTAAGTACACAATGGCAGGTTTTCATTAAATCCTCTTGGGCAGGTACTGATCAAGCAACTCAACATAGTAAAATAGGTAGATTAAATTGTTTTGCCAATTACTAACTCCAAAATAATGAAGTAGTTGATATCACTACTGCAGTTGCTTTTGTGATGGGAAGAGAGCTATCTCCGTGACAGACTGGAAAATGCCTGGTGAGACGAGGTGCCTGAGAGAGAGAACCAAGGAAGCTGTAGGGCACAGTAGTGTTTCCACATTAGCCTTCAGCAGGTCCTTCTGCTTCTCCATTTAAGACACAAAATTGGTGACAGGGCTTGTCCCTCTCTGTGCCCTGCTAAGAGAGAGAGGAGTAAAGACTGAGTCAACAGAAAACAGGGTATTGGGCCTGATTTGTAGCTGCAGATGGAAGGGTCTGTTCAAACTACAAGATGGTAATTACCAGGTGGTAATTGCAAAAGCAGCCTTCTTTCAGGCCTGACCTGGAAAGTTTCGCATGAGTTTCAACTACTAAAGTTGGCTTTAATGTAGTATTAGTCAGAAAAGCTTCTGGCTCTAACAAGATAAGGAGTGTGCACTAGAGACACCTGCTAGAAGTCTTCACTTGGCAGACTAACGGAAGTTTAATGAAAGACTTATTTAAGAAGCTTCGTTTGCCTGCCTTCGCCTGTCTCTCATTCATTTGGATGAGAATAAAACCAAACGGCGTGGCCAAAGCCCTCAACAGTACTAGCAGGAGAACAACAGATCCCTTAACCAGCACTGATGGGAATCCGATCACTGTATTGACTAAACTCCAGGATTTGAGTGCTCCCCATTCCGCACTTAGCCCAACCAACTTGGTTTTGCAGCTCCATGCTTGAAAGCAGTTGTTATGTGTAGCGTTGATCCAGAGGAAGTTTGTTTCTGGAATTCCAGAACATTCTCATTCAGAGAGATGGTATGACAAAGCAGCCCTGAGTAAAGGTGTGAAACATATTAAACAACCTTAAGTTTGACTGAGCAAGAAGTGCATTTCAGTGGGAATGATCAGAATTAAAACCCTGATCATTACTTACAAAAACATAACATTCTGCATGGGAATCTTCAGTCATGCAGGACGTACTGTGAGAGAGAGCTTTCCCTTTCCTTATGGAAGTTGTAATGTCTTTGTTCCTGAAATAAGTAATTTGTCGCCTTCAATATGTGTCAAGTGCAGCAGATAATCTCTGTCATTGCTGAGTTTTGTTTTCCACGTGCTAATTCTGTGCTGTCATATCAAGCGCTGCAAAGCATTCTAACACAGAAGGCGATTCTGGGGCTTTTCTCTTTTTTAAAACCCAGCGAAAGGTGTTAAAGGACTAAAAATCTCTCTCACCTGAAGGGCAATAGCTTTAGGGAAAAAAGGAAGTCTTTAGGCTGGGGAGATGTTCAGCAGTGGGTCTCGGGAATGTGGCTGCCATGTTAAAGCAGCATGTTCTGGGGAGATGTGGAAAATGAGGTTGCACCTACTCATTCTTTACGTTTCAAGATGTAACTGCTCCTTAGTCTTACTTTAGAAAGTGTTGTTGAGCGGATGTTTTCTAATACAGGCATGCCCATATTATGTCCCGAGCGTCTTATATTTGCCTAAGAACTTCTTTATTTCTCTGCTGGATTGAAGAAAATGCCCATTCCTCACAACTGTCCTGCTTGTGGATGCCCCAAGTGCTTCCAAGAGCTTTCTGGTCACAAAGCACTCGATTAACCAGGACCCAAATGTTACAGTTTGTATCTGCTTACCAGGAAGTAATTTCAGAATGTGATGTTGTGTTGAATCTATAGGTAACATCAGAAACACCGAGAAACTGAGCTATGATAAACAGCACCAGTACGAGATAATGGTAACAGCTTACGACTGTGGGCAGAAACATGCAACAGAAGATGTCTTAGTACGAGTTAATGTCAAACCAGTGTGCAAACCAGGCTGGCAAGGTAAGGTTTGATCATTTACATATTTTACTTTTTGTTTAAATCTCTTTTCTTTGGTGTTTGCCTTCACCTCATAGGAAGGAAAGCAAGGTGCAGTGGTGGAAGAAACTTGCTATTTCTTTCACTTACTTCATTCCAAGCCTGTTAAAGTGGATAATAATCCCATACTTGTTTGCATTTGCCACATTTCTTGTCTAGCCAGGGTTGTAAAAGGTCGGGACGGACAAACGTGACCAACTGCTTGTGTGCACACAAAGCCTTTATTAAAAAGAAGAAGTAGTGCATAGTCTCTGTTATCAAGCTGTTTTATACTTTTCTAGTACAGTGTTTACGTGCCCTCCATGGATTGGTTTCAAGTTCACTCTCTTGCCCAGAGATGAGCTGGTCCTCCAATCACCTACTGACCCAGCCTCTCTGTCTCTTCCCAAATGACACACCTCCTTCTCACTCGAGTCACTGCCCTACACTTTTTTTCTTTTTACTGGCCGCTGACTGATACTTTTCTACTTAGGCTAATTAGGCTTTTTCCTGGACCTGCCGGGGTCTGCCCACATAGCCAGTGCAAAGAACTGATTAGAAAAAAAGACAAATTTCTATTCTAATAAATTATTTTATAGTACAGTCTCAATGTGCTGAAACATTACAAAAATGCTTCTGAGTTGCCTTTCTCCTACTACTCCTTTAAATAAAACTCAGTTAAATAAAACTTTTGAAGCCACCCTGACAAGGTGTTTTTCCCATGTGTGCCAGAGTTGTTCAGATTGCCAGGTAAGGACTTGGCTTTCACGTGAATGCATGCATGAGTCAAGGCATGTTCAACCGGCAGTGGGAGTGAAAGGCATTTTTTAATCCTGATTACTGTCTTCATA
>NW_010418113.1:6090-29728 GCF_000710305.1 Buceros rhinoceros silvestris | reverse complement strand
TTATTTTCTGAAAAGATTGTAGGAGCTACAGTTTACTCTGTCTAAAATGGAGAAAAACCCAGCTGGCAGTGTACTGGAAAGATACATATGCCACAAATTGTTAGGCATTAAGATGAAAACAAGGGCTGGATTAGAGACAAACCAACTGGATGTAACCACATTATACAGGTGTTGTTCAGGACTAACCTGACCTTTTTAATTGTAATGTTTAGAGAGGATGATTGAGAAGGAAAAAATCAGTTTGGCTGTTGTATGTGAAGGTAAATTTGCAAACCGACATTTAGAAGGAAAAAAGGTTTTCTTTGTAAAATGAGAAGCCCTGGTCTAAAGGACCTTGTAAAATGTGGTTCCATTTTCTCTTGAGGCAGAACCATATTTTTATTTTTCAACAGTGTACTCTTCCCCACCCACCCAAGTATTTTGAAGAGTATTTTTATAAAATAGAGACAATACCTGTGAACTATTTCCACATTTCTGATCTTGCTGTTCAAAACTCTGTGATTTATTCTATAAAACCAGCATGGTCTCTTTACACTGCAGAAATGCTTTTTAATGCTTTGTTCACCTTAGATTATGAGAGGTGTTTACAGGGTATTTAAGTTCTTAATTAAAAGCTGGGATTCAGCTATTGTTATTTTCTATGTGCAAAAAAAAAAAATTATTCTTTTAGATGTCAGAGCTGTATGTGGCTGCTCGTTTGGTTAACACTAGGTATTTAATATGAGAGACTGCCAGCTTGTTATTTTTAGTGCAACAGTGAGAAAATAGGCAGGGAAAAAAGCATGTATAAAGCAATAGCTCCTAAAAAAAAGACTGCAGGAAAGTTTCAAACAGTTTGGCCAAAGCATCTCAGATAAGGAATATGCTTTGATAGTATTCATTATGCTTGATTTGGGCTTTTTGTTTATTGGGGTCAATTTGGCACAAATATTCTCCCTTCTGATCAAGTTTTATGATGGGTCATTATCATAAGCAAGGTATGAAATAGCTCACTATGTTCTGCTCTAGCATATTCCATGCCATCCATGTGGGATTGTCCCTTTCCATCTGTCAGACAGGTGACTGCTCCTCTTCACTGGCATGTCTCCAGGTCAAACAGCACAAAGTGCAAGTGGATAGATAGTGTTTGCCTACTCAGGGTATAAGGTCTTTAGGTAAACAATTGGATAAATTACTTTAGTTCTTGATTCCTAAGTCATTAATTGTAATTTGAAAATTAGCTGAAGAAGTTTCTACATTTCTCTTGAGATTTTTTTATGCCTACTTATTTTTAAAGGTGAAGATAATCATATAGGTGATGTGGTTTTCCACTTTGAGCCAGTATCTTTAAAAATTAACTGTTGCTAGGAAAAGAAAAAATCACATAAGCAGAACTCACTAATAGTATTTCCAGTACTTAGAGGAAAACCGGAGGATATTTACAGTGTTCTTTCTCCCCTCTGTCTGTCACTCTGTGACCTCACAAAGAGGCAGCCACCAGGTGTGCTCCATCTTCTTTGCAACAATGATGTATTTGAAAAGATCAGATGACTAAAGGAGGCACAATGTTTTGCTTGGCAGAAATATGTCTATTCTGAGCCTTTGGTTATAATATAGAAGTTTCCAAAGTGTGATATATTTTTATGCTTCATCTTCAGCTTGGACAAATAAATACTAGAATTTTAATTTATAGTATTGGGAGTTAGTTCTTAAAAGTTACTGGCTTTAGTAATCAAAAGTGCAATTTTTCCTGTGACCGTTGTGATTAGAGATCGTAGTAGCCTAATGCAAATGCAGTGCAAAACATTTCAGTGCAATGCCAGTGGAGATGCCCTTCAAATAGCCTCCATTGTGCGGGGGTGGGACAGGGAAGAATAGGTTTGCATAAAACAGTGTCCAAAACTATTCCTGGTTCTAGAGGCCGACTCCACACAAATGACAGGTAGAGCAGAGCAAATAAAACTCAAGCCAACGTGCTGTCATTTAAACAATATTCCCTTGGGTAACAGCATTTAAGTCTTCATTAAATCTAGGCACTACTTCCCCACTCTCTGAAGGTGGACATTAATATACAAGCAGCAAATGATCCCTCACAGACATTTTCAAGAAGCAAACAAGAAGCCTCCACTCTGTTAAGAAACTATTTCAGAAACAACCTGGTCCCAAACTGACATCAAACAGTTCTGAGCAGACCACTCTGACATGTTATTAGTATCCTAAGCAAGCTAAAAATGTAAATCCATGACCTGAATTAATTCCTCATCAATTATTTTAGTTGGGAAGTCTCATTAGTGAATTTTGTCAACTGGCTTTTGCCGCTATGCTACAAATTCTCTCCATGCTGTCTGTGTGTTCTTTTCCATGGTGAAACATGGGAGGGATCGCATACTGCCAGGTAAGTAAAGAGACTACGGTGTTAAAGAAAGCTAGATGACACCGTAATCGGTAGATTTGCAGTTGAAATTATTTCTACTTTTTAAACACAATTAGTGGGTTTCCATAGTAAGAAAGCCCCTGTTACCTTCAGCACATTCCCTGGGGTTCTCTCCATCCCTCCAGGGCTTTGTTGTAGTTCTATGGACACTGAGCAGACATTACTCTTTTTCCTGTGGGTTCACTTACTGTGTGGCTCTTTTTACTAGAGCAGTTCTGATGTCACAAATACTGGTTTCTGTAAGGTTACTTCTGCTCTATTCAAAGCAGACAAACTTCTGGCAACACAGTACTGAATATCCCTACAGGATTTTCATTAAAAAAACACGAGGTGAAATAAGAGTCAAAACCTGTCATCTACACCATACGTTCTGTAGCTCGTTTGTGGTATCATAATACTGTCTTTTCTCATTTCAGCTGCTTTTAGGAACAGCTTTCATAAGACTGAAGAAGTTATTGTCCCCCATAGTGGGATCCAAAATGAAAATAAAATATAAAACAATGTGCCAAAAGTTGCAAGATAGCAGAAAGTTGAAAACAGTTATTCCTGTACAAAGCTCTCTGGTGAATGATGTACTACATGGCAAGAAAATAAAGAGGAGTTTAGCCTTAAAAAAATGACGGGCAGGATCCTGTCCCCAAAAGCCTTAAAATATGTTTTCAGACTGCTAAAGGTCTGGTCAACTATTGACAATTAAAGGAAAAGTCAGGTAGTGCCCTAAAATGTTGTTGATTTCAGCAGACAGGAAGAGGTTATTAAGGCATAAAACAAAGAAGCTCCTCTAAACCAATCAGTGGAATATCCCAATAAAGTATCAGAGCCTCGGCCATTCCTGAAACAAACAGGGAAGGTTGAATGTTCTTCTTGGGCGGGGGGTGGGGGGGAGGGCGGAATAAGTTACATAGCAAAAATTTTTACAGTCCAAAAGTTAAGTCAGATTGTCTCCTCTGACCAAAGAGGATGTCATTTTTTTCTGACAAGTTTAACCTAGCCCTTGTATAAGCAACGTTTAGTAATGTCCAGTTTAAGAGAAAATCAAGACTCTGATTAGCAAACAGGATTTCACAGCATCCAGCCTGAAGTGGTTTACTAATTTGAAAAGATTTCTTATACCTATCTTCAAGTCCTCTGAACCCATATACACCCTTAACCAAATTAACTGAGGCAACAACAGGAAGATGACAGTCTTTAAAAATTGATCCTTAAAAATTCAATGACTTTCCCACTCAGTGTTTGCTTAAAAATGATTTTGAAATAAGAACTTCTCTATTTACCTAATTGACTACTCTTTTAAAATATTTTTATAGTCAATGTATCAAAGGTGTTTAATGTTACTTCTTTAAGGCCTGTAGGGCTCACTGAGGTAACCTAGGGCTTTACTACCGCCAAAAGGCACATTCTTACCACCCCTTTAATGCTGAATAGTCCTTCAGAGGCCATGGACGGGTCAGAGCAGCTTGCTTTCTCTGCTGAAATACCATCTTTTTGTTCAGAGAAGGGCAGGACCTTCTATTTTACTAGCAGAGTGATCTTAGATTACTTCTGAGTCAACATACTTCGTAGATGCTATTTGCAGGAGGTGCTGAGTGATTTTAGAATGGTATTCATGTGGGCTTTCCAGTAAAATCCAATTACAGAGGAAAAGCAAAACTGTATTGGCTTTTGAGCTGTCACGCGTTTAACAAGGAGCAATATGATTACTAAAGCAATTGAGTATTTGGAGGAGGGTGGGCAAGCACAGAAACTTGTTTATGAAATAGTATTGCTTGTCTTCAGGAACCATTTTTAAAGCCCAAATATTTTCTTCAATAAATATAAATCAGTTTCTATTCCTTTTGTGCACATTGTGGCAATTTAAAAGGCAGTGCTTGTGTTGTCTTAGCTTTAAGTGATTTATCTGTATTTTATGAAATAAGACCTATTGCAAAGCAAGAGCTTTTATGTCAGTCCACTCTTGGAGCCGCTGTGCATGCGTTAGCCGTACAGCCTTAAAATAAGGTGTTGACATTTGGCTGTTACTGTCAGTGGCACCATTTTAGTAGAATACCCACTCTTTAAATACCCATTTCAGACACTTGAAAATTAATGGAACTTCTGAGTAATTTTCCTTTTTGAGCTCAAAGTTTGCAGAAGTCCATACTCATGTATGTACCTGTATCAGCATTGTGTTTGCTTTTGTTTGACTACAACCATATTTAGGGAAAGCAGTTGTACCTGTTTCCACCTCGTTAAGATGTGCTCTCCTTTCCTCAGCAAATTTTGTGTGTGTGTGTTACAGTCAATTACATCTTTCTTGAACACTCCAGGTAGGGGGTTCCCATGTGTTTTTTTTTTTTTTTTTTTTTTTACCTTCGTTCCTTTCTGATACATCTTTCTTTGACCCCCCAGGGAGGGGGTTCCCATTTTTTTTTTTTTTTTTTTTTTTTTTTACCATAGTCTCTTACTGGAAATATAGTGCCTTATATATTCCAAGACTACCTTTCTTTTGCCTGGCTGTATCAGACTGGTGGCTCACGGACATGCTGTTACTGACTCCATGGAAGTAACTATATGTAATTGTTCAGTGATGACTCACCAGTTTGCTGAAGTTCCTGACCCTGAACTGGCACTTTGTGTCATTACTACCAAGCAATATTTCTCTAACACCAGTTCTCAAGGTCATCTTTTCCAGTGCTTGGGATATCCTCTTTCCGTATTGACTTCCATTGTAGAATTGCCTTCTGGTTTTGTCAATAGCCGATGTAATTAACGCAGTCTTGGATTTATGCCAAGACCATTAATGAAAATATCAAAAACCAATCCCAAGGCAGGTTCGCAAGGATCTTTACTAGTTACTTCCCTGTGTACCATGAACTTTACATTCCCAGAGTAACCCATTATTGCCCTCTCTTCAGGCAGTTCTATATACATGCTACAACTGCAATACTAAATCTGCTTTACCCATCTTAACTGATGCAAGAAACCGTTCTTTTTAGACCTGTTAACACATTCTTATTTCCATGTCCCTCAGCTTAAATAGAGCTCCTGGCCCATGGGGAGTTCAAGTCTTCTCCTTGCTCTGGAGAGACTTTAACTGGGTCATACTTTCTGATTACCATTTCCTTAACACATCACTCATCATATTTAACATGCTTAAATTTGTACGTGGCATCAGAATTAGCAGTGCTGTCATTTGTATGTTACCCACTTGTAGATCAGCTATCAAACCTAGAAAGGCTTATTAGGGGTTTTTTTTTTTTTTAATATGATGAGTGGTGCTGGATGTGGAACGACCTTTTCTCCTTTAAAAGTTAACAAAGCTTTAAAGTTTGTTTTGCAGTGTTGGTTATAAGCATTTGTATTTTATATATACATGCATATGTACATATGCATATTGTATACGTGTATGTGTTGATTGTAAAATATAATTTAATAAAAACATCCTGAATGGTATTTATGTGATTTTTTTATGGTCTTTGTGTGTGTTGTTAAAGAAGCATGACCCTAGAAGAACTTAATTCTCAATTCATTACTAGCATAATTTACTACCAATACATGTCTGCCAGCAGTGGTGGCAGTTGTAGCAACCATTGGGAAGCTCCGTACTTGGTTCCTAAGAGAAAAAACATTTTTTTTTCTGTCAGTGGTGACTGCTTGATCCTTTAAAACTTAGCAAATGGTTTTTAGCAAATGATATTCTGGGCAGCACATGGTGACATTGATGAATCCTGGAAGCACATTCTGCTGACGCTTCCTAGCTGATTTGTGGCCAGTTAACCAGGGGACATCCTACCAAATTCACTCCTTTGTTAAATGATGACTTTCACAAATGGGAAATGGCTTAGGCAACCTGAGCAGACCTGGTTACTGTAAGTAGATTGGGAGCTTCACAGAAACACAGATATTTGAGAAAGGGCCGGGCACGCCTGCGCTACCAGTCTGTTTTTCTAACTCTCATTCCGAGTTGACAGGGCGTAGCAGATGATCCGTTTTAACATGATGGTATACTTAAAATTAAAATAATAATGTTTACTAGTGGGATTTAGGATGAGGACTCGTCTGTGATGCTGCAGAGGTCCAAGGTACAAAGACACTAGTTCAAGTCTAGTTGATGTTTCACAATGTAGGGCTGAGATAAATGTGAGTGATTTAGACCATTCAGGGTTTGTGATCTCTGGGTACAAATTACTATTTCTGCCAAGTGGAAAGGTAATGCCGTGAGATAAAACAGCTCTTCCAATTCAGGTGGCAGAAATAGAGGTCTTCCATTATTCTTCCTTGTGATTAGTGGCATTTTATATAGTGGGTTTTTATAAGACATTCCTCGTATAACTGGAGGTGAACGTGCAGTTGCAGGCATGTTACAGTTAGTAATTGAGTCACATCTCACATACATTAATGAGTGTCTTGCATGAGTGCCGGTTAATTCGATATAGCTGAGAAATGAAAACGTGGCTGAAACCTGAAAGCTGCTGAGATACACATCTGAAACATTTCAGGCTATGAGACTATTTTTCCTTTTGAGTAGAGGAATATTATGTTTTAACTGTTGAATAAAAGATTATAAAGATCAATAATTCATACATTACTAGCTTGTCTACAAAACAGCAAATTATTTTATTTTTGCCTTAAGTATCTGAAAAACTTTGCTGCTCTTGTTTGATTGGAAAAATGTTAACCTCAAGTTTCTGGAATGGATGAGGAAGAGAAATCTGTTATCGTAATGATGTGCCTCATATGATACTTGAAATGCTAAGGGAACTGTTGAAGTTGACCGTTGCAGACGGAGTATGCAATACTGCCGATCACCTCTCACTTAATATGGAATGAATGGGCTGAACATTATTACTTGAAAGTTACTACTGAAACAGCAGCTCAGCTGGTGTGTGCACAGGCAATAAAGGAGTCACAGTGGTCTTCTAGTTAGTGATGTACAAGTCCTAAAGACTTTGGTAAAAATAGTTACTAAACCTACTTTAAGAATGTTTAAGAAAACTTTTTCCCAAGGGCTGTAGTGACAGGATAAGAGGTAGTGGTGTTAAACTGAAAGAGGGTAGATGTAGATTGGATATAAGGAATTCTTTACTATAAGGATAGTGAGACACTGGAACAGGTTGCCCAGAGAAAGCGTGGATGCTCATCACTGGAAGTGTTCAAGGCCAAGTTGGACTAGCAGCCTGGTCTAGTGAAAGATGTCCCTGTGCATGGCAGGGGGTTGGACTAAGTGGTCTTTGAAGGTCCCTCCCAAGAGAAGGTATTCTATGAAAGTATGGACTGTAAAGATGACTGAAATACAGCGTTTAATTAATGCTGCTTGTTTGGGTTGTCTCTGAAGCAGGTTGCAAACACCATAATTAATTGGATTTAAAAATAAAATGCTTCAGTTGAGAAGCGTAGTGGTTTATTTGGGATGACCAGGTGGCTGCCTGAGGCAGGTGATTGTTTCAGTGTTGTGGGCTGTGAGACATCTGCATAAGCAGAACCACGGATTAGTCAGATCTGGCTGAAAGCAAGAGCAGTCCTTTCAGCTGCAGCTTTCTGTCATTGATACTTCACAAATTAGTAAGACGTTTGAAGGCAAGAAGTGGCACTGCAGATTATATTAGCTTTTGGTCACAGTCCAGTGAGAATGATGTGTATAGCCTGGTCCTTGGAGATGTTTGTTCTGTATCGTGGAACCGTGAAATCTGACCAAATGCAGAGCAGCGGACAGCCTGGTCCCTGCAGAGCTGCCTTGTAGTCTGTCACAGGGACAGGGACATCAGAGATCCAGGCTGATGCCAATTAGTGCTTCTTGTCAGGATATGTACGTACCCCATGCTTGCGTGACTCTAGCAGCATTGGTATTACTTAATTGAGCCTGACACTCTCCTACAAAGACAAGCAAAATCTGATTTTTGAGGACAATAACTTATTGATGCCAAGGTAAAAAACTTTTTTTTTTCTTAGCGACCTTTGAGAACAATATGTCATATAAAATTACATAACTCCTCTCCCTTCTATTTTTTAACCACTCTTGTATCTTTTTATTGTTGTTTCTTTCCAGACTGGAACAAACGGATTGAATACAAGCCTGGTTCTGGCAGCATGCCTTTGTTTCCCAGCATTCGTCTAGAAACGTGTGATGGACCAGTTTCCTCAATACATACAACCATTGAATTACAGACCAATTACATTGGAAAGGGCTGTGACCGTGAAACGTACTCAGAAAAATCTCTGCAGAAGTTATGTGGTATGGATATGGCTTTCAGTTGATATGATAATATTTTTCCAGAGAAAGCCTCGGTTCCACGTGACCTGTATTCATACAACAGGTGGATTTGGGGGCAACCACTTGTGCAAAGATATTTAAGATACATGAATTTCAGAAAAGAGGTATCCTGGTGGAGAAAGGTTTCCTAATTATTTTCTTCCCTTTTACTGCTTTTTGGTAACTCGGTCTAGAAGATACAAATGCATTTTGAAAGGTAGATTAAATACTTGAGGGCACTGCTGTGTTTTTGGGACTTTAAAATCACGTGTATGGCAATGGCCACGCACTGAGCCATTTTATCTTTTGCGTTTTGAGATCTGTCTCTCATTCTCCTCTAAAATCCTGTTGTCTTAGAGTCCTCATCTGAAGCCCTGATAGAGTGGAACACTGATCCTCAACTTCTCCAGAATGTCTCTTTAACTGGGTTTTGTTCTGGGGTGCTCTGGTGTATGGCTTACATTTGCTTTGACAAACCCACAACAGTGTTGCACGTGTATTAAGATCAATACACTCGCCTTTAAGAAATAATTTTGTAAATCAAAGTTTGTCGTGAAAGTCGGGGCGGTCGAAGCGACATACGCTTTAGTTGTTCAAAACGAGAGGCTGCCTAGAGCTTTATTCTTAGTAAACAACCTGTATATATACACGCTTTAGTCCATGTGTCCTCTTCTGATTGGTTACAAGTTTCTTCTTCTGCCCAGAGACCGAAAACCCTCCAATTAACCACTGACCCCGCCTTTCTGCCCCCCCAGGTAACACACCTCCTTGTCCATGCGACTAGCGCGTGGCTCCCCTGTGCCCCTGTGCTTTGTTTACCTGTGGCTGTACTTTTCCATACCTTTTAAGGGTCTGGCTTACAGAGCCTACGACCCTAGCAACAAAAGTTTTCAACCACAATTACTAAATTATTAAAAATGGAGAGCCAATTCCTAGGGAAAAGTAGTTCACCGCTGCAATTACCAATTACCTGTGGAAACTGGGAAGGTGAGGCAAAGGTGAGTGGGAGTAGTAGTATTCTCATAAAATCCGAGAAAATATTTTCAGCCTGAAAATTGTTTAGTTAAGGTTACAGAAACAATCATAATTTTAATCCTATATCTTTATCCAACCAACTGGGATGCTAGAAGAGTGGGAGAAAGCCCGTCTGCCAACAGTACATATCTTCATCATGTTAATGACCTTAAAACTGAGAGGTTGATCAAGGCTACGTGACCTATTGGGGACTTGATTCCATAGAATACTGGCATTTTAATGCAAATAAACATGTTATAGCTACAGTCAAGTACTTTTGTCTCCCCTGAGAACCTGTGTTGGCAGCAAAAAGAACATTGCTGTATGGCTGTTACAGACCTGAACTGTAAATGGCACAATCATTCACAGCAGATCACTCACTACATACAAGATCTAAAGCACCAAATGATTTTACTGACATAACACACTAATAGCAGCTCTGTCCTACAATATTATCAGTTCAAGTGTAGAACCCAAAGCAGGCGCCTTCTGGTGGTGTAAACTCTCTTAGCTGAGGAAGGCTCTGCAAAGTCAAAAGAGTTCAGTTTGTGCAGTGTGGCCTGACTACCTGACCTGCTGACACCGCAGCGGTAGGGAAGAGACTTCCAGGTCTTTCTCGTTTTCTCCTGAATAAAAGAGATGTTTTCCGATACTAGTCCAATCTTTGGTCATTGTAGGCCTCAGCTGGTGAAAAGCAGAATGATCAAACACATTTCAGCAGGTCTGCCAGTGCCATTGTAGTAGGCAGCCTTTGAACACAAAAAATAGAATGTAAAAAGTATATGTAGATGGGGGGAAAGTTCTTTAAAAGAACATTTTTTGGTCCAAGGTTTCCGTATCTTCCTAGAGAACAACAGGTTGGGTAGAGAGTTATGACTGGACTTTAGTAAAAAGGTTGTAAATGACAATGAACTTGAGATCAGAATTTCATTTGGGCTGCCTCGCACTTTGCTATTTAGTATTTATTTCCATCCTTAACGTAGAGAGAACTGCTAAGAAGGCAGGTTAAATTACTTCTGGAAATCAGTTTTCTCCCAGAAATGACCTTATTGTGTCTAATAGTTGAGTGAAAAAATTCTTTGAAAAAGAAGAAAACCATGCTTTTTTTATTTACCAGTAAAGCAGTGGGCGATTGCAGAGGGTGCAGAACTGAGCGATCACAAACATTCCTCTGTGCCATACAAAATGCAGCATTGTCTCCCTGTAATTAAGAACCCAGTTTATGAATCCTGTGCTCGTTTCTTCATTTGTCTGTTGGAAATCTAGAGGATTCAGATTCTTTTTTTTATATGACTGATGATTTAAGCCTGCTTTTCCATAACCCACTGATTTGTACTCACTTTGATGGTCAAGGTGGGCAGTTTAAATGATTAAATTATGTTTGAGTCATTTTAAAGTCAAGGAGTTATTAGTTTTGTGTATAAAGCATTTCAGTAAGCATTTTTTCACCTTGTCATCTGACAATAATAAAAAATTAAGACCATATAAAACGCACACTTTGGAGTGCAAAAACATATCCAGAATAAATCTCACTTACAAAAATAGTTAAGGCTGCTGGAATATGGTGGAAGAATGTCTATGGTGCTCTCTTCTTTCCCTCAAAATGTGGGTAAAATAGAAAATAATGGGATTTCTCACGTATGGGAAATGGAAATACAGTATCGGAGTCAAGGCCATGCTGCAGCTAAGAGGGTAGATCCTTCCCCCTCTTCCTTATCCAGGCTTGCAGGGGGCTGGCAAACAGTTGTTGATCTGATTGAAAAGTATTAGCTTGTGCTTGGTCATATATGGCTAAGCTAAGCCAACAGTCTGGTCCAGTTCAGCAAGCAGCAGCAGTATGTGCTTATCCGGGCACAAAGCTGCAGCATGAACATCCAGGGTGGTGAGAGGAGGTGGGGTCAGCTCTGTCTGTTCCTTCTGAAAAAAAGCACTTTAATATAGAAGAGGTACCTCAGGGGTCTCAGTCCAAAACTGTGCTAAATGCAGTGGTTCCTGTATTATTCTGGAAGCATTTTAGAATAAAAGGGCATCAGCCACTACGTTTTGGAAGGGCGCTGATCCAGGAGCATGATAAGACTCTGCTGGGAATACCTCCAGATACATCCCGTTTGGGTTGCTCCAGGTCTGTGTGTGTACAGGCTGAGCAGCTTGGGATGCTGATTGGATTTACTGGGGTTGAAACAGTGTGAGTTCTTCCAGCTAAATCTCCCAAGCACATAATCCAATGGTTGTTCTCAGGGCAGGCTTAACACACACTAACAGGATGAAGTTCCCAAAGTAACCCACCAATCTCCATAAAAACAGGGGCAGAGAAAGCAGACCCTGTTGAGCTTGGTACTGATTACCCAAATGCTCCTACAGAAGCCTGACCTTAAGTTGGGAAAATAAGGTAGTTTACTTGGGCATCTGGCAGAATCAGAGTTTAACCAGCAATATGAGCAACTTTGGGTTTGGAGTTTTCCCACAGATTCATTCCAGTGGGAAAAACAGACCTTCCCTAATTTTTATAGCCAGAGTAGATAGAGGGAGTGAGGGATGGAGCTCATACTTTACCTAAGTATGTGCCCATTTAAAAGCCTGTTTCCTTTGATATACACTATGGTGCAAGCAACTTCTGTTCCTTCTGTAAGGAAGGACCATTCGGTAATAAAAATAACCTAAACAGTGTGAATCAGAACGTGGCCTATATAAAATTATCTTCACAGCTTTTTCATTAGTTCTTCATTATATATCGTTTGTAGGAGCTTCCTCAGGTGCCATTGACCTGTTACCCTCTCCCAGTGCAACGACTAACTGGACAGCTGGGCTTCTCATGGATAACAACGATATGATTTTTAAATTTGATGGAAAGCAAGGAGCCAAAATCCCAGATGGAATAGTCCCGAAGAATTTAACTGATCAATTCACCATCTCTCTGTGGATGAAGCATGGACCTAGTCCGGGATTAAGAGCTGAGAAAGAGACTATTCTCTGCAACTCTGACAAGACAGGTGAGTCTATGCGTTGAGAAAACGTTAGGCAGAGGACATAAAGAAGTTAGTCAGTGTTAACATCTCCCTCATTTAATTTGCTCTGAAAAAAGAAGTTACTAACCTCGGATGGTGCCACTCAAATCACTGCTGATCTGCTGGCTGATCGAGGGGACTGATGTCTACCTAAGTTTCCAGCAGTGTTTCTCTCCTTGGACAATCTCTGTGAACACCTCTGCAGATTTTACGGGAATTGGTTGATTGAAAAATAAGGTGTCATTTTTTATGATTTAGATTGGGGAAAACCAGTTCTAATTCTTCACTGAAACTAGTCAGAATAAATATTAATTTGTATTTTATTTATTAATTTGGATGTAACACTTAGGTAAACAGAACTAATATGGAGTAAGTCAGAAAGATGATTTACCGGATGTGGCTTCCCCAAAAACCGTAATGATCTGTGGTACTGAGAAAAGTCAGTTCTTCTGGGCTTTTTATTTGGTTGGGGTTTGTCTTTGAGGTATATATTGCTTTCAAACACATTTACCTGAACAAAAGTGCTGATGGTAGATCACATCACTGATCTATCTCGTTGGTCCCTCCTTTCAGAGATGAACCGACATCACTACGCCCTGTACGTGCACAACTGCCGACTAGTATTTCTGCTGCGCAAAGACTTTGACCAGGCTGACACCTTCCGTCCTGCAGAGTTCCATTGGAAACTGGATCAGGTACCAGTAACTTGTCCATAACTCATCATACTCTTCATCCCCTTTAGAAATCATGGAAAACAACCCAAATCCTGCCATAACTGCTTTGGGAAATTGGAAGTCTGTTGCAATTATGTTGCAACTGATAACTGCTATGACTCTAATTGGGATCCACATAAAAAGAGATAAATGAGTTAACTTGGTTGAGTTATTTTGTACAGCAGGTTTTTTAATTGAGTAATTTTGAACAGTAAGTAAAGATTGATATCCTTCAGCAATGGATAGAGACATGACATTGCATATAGTTCTCTAAAACTTTTCTATTTATCATTAAAAAAATCTCCTTTATCAGCACAATGGAAGTGATGGAAACCTTTTCAATAAAGAGTGTGCTGACACGCAGAAAGGCATTTGTAATATATTGTACGTCTAATCTGCAGACTTCTGCTTTCATCTGCTGTGCTGTATGTAACTCCTCCTTAGTATGAAGAGTCTATCACAAGGAAATTACTATTAAAGAGATAAGAGTTACTTTTCATAGAATTATTAATTCTAAGTGGGATAACGATCATCTGGATGAAAGACAGACAGGCTTCAGCAAAGTAGTGTTTTCTGGAAGCACGTTTCTTCATGGCTTTGGGTCCAAACCGCGATATTGAAGATGAAGATACAGGAATGGTTACTTCCCTAATTCACCTTCAAAACAGATAAAAAGGTGATCTTTATCATGATTATCAGATGAATGCGGTAAGAACCTGTGTGATGATCATAGCACTTGCTTTTCATTTCTTATATCACAAAAAAGACTGTATCCTGAACAATTGGTTTTTCATATCGAGCAAATTTTTGTGTGTGATTGGCCTCGCACTGGAATTTGATTATCATCCGTGGTACCGATGAGCAGCATATACTCTTTATACTTCTGTTTAGACAGTATTATTTCCTTGCAGAAAGTGCTACTTATCTCTGAAATCTACTTCTGGATGGTCTGTTGATTTGGGAAATGTGTATGAATTTGAGGGTGCGTTGTTTCCAAACAACATGTTAAGGGTGTGTGTATCTAACTAGTTAAGCTAAGAATACGTTGGACACGTCAAGAGATTCTGTTTAAAATTAATAAACTTAGGGGAGTTGTACTAGTAGACAGCATCTCGCATCTTCAGCTGATGTTTAAATAGAATCCCAAATAGCTGCTGACGGGAACTCATTGTTTGCGGTGTAAGTCCTAGAGGAAGCCAGAGATTTCAGCTAGGGATGACTGAATAAGTAAGTCCTTGGAAGTACTTTGACATTCAATTGATTGTACTCTGAGTTATGTTTCTGGAGAGAAGTGACTTTGAAGCTATCTCAGCAAAAGCCTATACTAAAGGCAGTCCAAAGCAGAGCTTGATACATTAACTCTTTTCATTTCTGTTTGGTTCTAAACTCTATCTTTCATTGTCTGCTGATAATCATTTGTGTAACCTGAAGTATGCTCCCAAATTGTAGCACTACGGAAAAGTGGAGCTGCCGTTGAGCACTGAAGGGAGAACCTTCCTAGCTGCTAATGAAAACTCCTACATGACAGAAACTAGAGGTCACATTTTTAATTTCCTTTTATTTAGCTACTGTCAACTGATTTCCACAGTACATTTTGAACTGCTCTTTCTAGCTGAAAAAGAATGCAGGTTTAAAGTATAAATAGTTACGGGTTTTGTGACCAGATGACCACGATGATTAATTTGTATGGTCATGGTGATACTGTTCTGTCATGAAGGGACTTGGTAAAGATTGCTTCTTTAGCTCATCTTCAATGCTCTGTCTGGCTGGTGTGGCAGAGTAAATGAAAAGAAACTGAAAACAAAACATATGTGACTAGTGGGCTGATGAGGAGCTTGCATGGTTCTGCACACAAGGAAATCACAAATTTTCACCTAAAAGTAGTAAAATTATACCAGCTTCTAACTGTCTGCCTTAGGAAGCACTGGGTGTTTTAAAACCACGTCAAGAAGCAAATTAGCATCCCACACCAATCTCCTCTGGATCTCAATAGGAAAAACACTAGGGCTAGATTTTGAAAAGTGGAATAAGTGCTCTAGACACTGCTGAAAATCCAAGCAGTTGGTTAGTTGCATATTTGGATTCTGAAATAGCTCTGGAAATCTCACCTTCAGAACTGTTCCTTCTGTAGTGGCATATCCCTGGATTTATTGCTTTTGTAAGAGAAACATAGGAATTAAGCTGTACCTAGCGGTGTAGAGTTCCTCACCATCCGCACTGCACTGAGATGTGGGATGCTGTAGATGATATTCCATGTACGACTCTGGAAAACGGTCCAGGGGTTGGTACCAAGCGCAGCCAGAGCAAAGTACAGTGTGGCAGAGTGCTTTGTTGCTGAGCTCGCTTGATGATTGTGACAACAGTCCGTAGCTTGTATTTTTTGCTCAGAGGAATCTGCTGACCTTGGAATAGGGTGAAGCATAAACCAGAGAAATCATTTATCATTCTTACTGCAGAGTGGTAAAATTTATTATACCAGGTGCTTTGGGTTCTACCTAGTCCACAAGAGTACTCGTTCTTTCAAGGCACTGACCAAGAATGTGAGATTGTTGTTGTTCCAAATGTAACAATTCTCTAGATCACATTTCTGTGACGGGTGAGTGTGGCACCCATCTGACTTGCAAACCCTGTTCTTGGCCGAAAACAGGGAGTCACGAACTATTTCCTGTACCTGCACCCGAGCAATGCATCCAGAGCCTTGTGATACAAAGCAGCCGTCATAGAAAGTGTCTGAACCCACGTAGCAGTAGCTGCCAAGGTAGCTCTGGGGAGATTGTGTCTTTAGGGTAGTTTGTAGACCCAAGGATTTATTTTCAGTATGACTGAAGGTATCCTTGTTAAAGAAGTTCAGTGTCAAGCCTCCAGTGCATGCTGGGTAATAAAAACTGCATGGTTATCCCAAGCAACTGCAATAGATGCCTGATTAGAGGTTCCTTCCTTGTACTTATTCTCATTTCCTTGGAAGTGCAGGTGTTTCCTTTGTTACAGAATCATGACCTGTTTTCTGAGTTTTCCATGCAAAGGTTTAAATTGAGTATCTTGAGGCGTTTGTCAACTTTTTAATAATTTCTTTTCTCATACCTAATTGTAAGACACTCTTTAAACCTGAGAACCCATTACAAAATGTTTTGTCACTTAAGTCAGAAATAGGCACCTAAATCGTCATCTGGTGGTTGTCTCAGATGGGTAGGAACACAGTTAATGAATTGGGCAGCCTCTGGTCTATGCCCAGCCTCATCAAATGCCTTGACGTGAGCGTACTAGGACTGCAAAAGAGGTGAGTCTGTAGTGAGGTTATGTAGAGTAGAAATGGAGTTCCCTGGAACACAGTGGGGAAATCGTCATTGATTTTATCAGGGCAGAATTTCATCCTAGAGATGATGAAAAATAAAAAATAAAATCTTCTCACTTTTTCTTTCAGTGCACTTTAGGGAGCTCTGTTAGCAACTCTGTTGTAAAGGTTCACACTAGTGCCCCTTCCTCTCACTGTCACCTGCAGGAAAAACCTCTTCTGATCCTTGAGTTTCTGCTGTATGAAGTGACAAGTCTTGTGTGTTCCCTGTTTCTGGTTAATGTAGTGAGACACCTCTCCCTCAGTTTCTGTCTATTTTAACTGCTGTTTTCCATAGTCCACACAGAACCAAACCAAAATCATAGTTTGAATATTGAATCAAGACGTTCGGGCCTTTGGTGACAGTGGAAAACATAACATTAAATGGGATGATGCACGGTGTATGTCACACTCTGTTCATCATGGATATTACATTTCTCATAGTGATGCTGACGACAGTGGAGCCAAGAGGTATTTTTCCCCTAAATCAGCAGAATAGGAACACTTCACCGAGGGGGAGAGGGGTCTTAGCCAGGGAGGAACATTTTTTTTCACATACTTGTTTTTATTTACAATGGGAAATTATTTTCTGTTCTATTCCCCTGTTATCATCCTGAAAATAGTCTCCCAGCCCACAGAAAAAATTGGTATTGATCCCCTTAAAAAGCAGAGAATGCTCTGCATGATCGGGAGTCATTCTAAGTCAGCAAAAAATAAACATGCTGAAAGTTACTGTTTCTTTTCGAAGATGCGATAAATTGCTTTGAATAATCCAAAATAAGCCTGCAGTGCTTGTCATGGGTGGAAAAGCCTCAAACAATTACTCTCATCATAGGAACTAGAGGAAGAGGTTAGATAACTCTGAGTGCGATGCTGTCTGTCTCTGCATGCACCTAGCTGCCGAAGGGTCGAGGCAAGGCCTCCGTTTGCATTTAACTGCTGCTCTGACCACACACGACAGGGTCTGCCATCTGCAGAAAGCAGTGTGGCCCAGCCAAACCCTCTGCTCCCGTTTACTTTTTGAAACAGCTGCTGTGCAAGGACATGGTAGAGCAGGAACAGGTTTTACAGAATTATAGGTTACATGATAAGAGGGCAAAATGAAAGTGATTTGGTACCTGGACCTTTTTGTAGTTAAATTAGGTGTGTCCATTGAATTACAGCATTTGTGAGTGAAAGTTGTTCTTATGGGCTAGATGTGTAGAAGTTGATTAGTTGTGTTCATCAGGTTTTGAGAAGACAGTCGTTCCAATTATGAAAGCCCTCCTTGAGAGGCTCGGAGAGAAAGAGAGTATTTATGGCAAGTAGGTAGTATTCTCAGTCCTAACAGGTTAAGGGTACACGAGGAGACAGAATGATGTCAGATTCCATCACCGCTGTGCACTGAATTTCACCTCTAGACAGCAGACCTCAGGCTTGTCAGTCCCAGACTGTCCAATACAATGCCCTGCTGAAAGTTAATTTCCTTGTTACGATGGAGTTTAGTTGTTCATTTTTACTTGAAGCTCCAAAGAGTTTCTTATGCTCTTAATCCCTTATTTTACAAATTGGTATGCAGACCTGCACTGCTCCCAGCAGCTCCATCTTTAGTAGAACTACAGAAAGAAATGTTAGGTGTTTTCCTTGGAGCCAGGGAGAGATAAGTGATGAATGAGTCATACTAATGCTGCAACAGAGATGAAATAATCCTGGACTTAAAGTCTTTGCAGCAGCATCCACGGCACCTCAAGTGGCTTACGCTATAGCCCTGTCTACTCTGACACAGTTTCTGCAGCCCATCGCAGTGTGAAATGCAGCAAATGCTCTGTGCTTCTGTAAACCTTGCGTGACCCTTAAGGAGCAGCTGAGCTGCCTGCAGAAGATATTTTACAGTTATCTCTTTGCACCTACTTGAAGTTATTTGGACATGTTTCTGTGTATTTGTATTCTGCATTTTGCAGTTCTCTCATTTTTCTGACCGTGACAGTTTTGTTGTGATTGTATAGAATTTTCAAACACGTCTGTGCTTGGCCTACTGTCCACAAAGACTCAAGATGAGTGAGGCCAGCTCTTCTGAAATGATGCCTATTGTGTGTTGTCTCTCAGCTCTTACATGAGAAGCTGTTCCCCATATACCTCTCTTTGCTATTGCAATCAGCAACCCCTTAGACCCTAGGACGCACGTTGTTCGATCAAATCGGAGAAGTGGGGGGCAAAAAAAAAAGTCAGGAAAGAAATTTTGTAGAGTGAAAAGAATTTAAAATTGGCGATAGCACCATGAAACAATGACAAATGTTATTCCCTTAAAGCATACTGTGAGGAGGCCTCCAAATCAATCGAATTTCTTATATCAAGAGTATCTTGATACGGAGTTGTTAATAGGTCTAAACAAGCTGGATTCGAAGGGGCTCTTCACTTGCCTTGTTTCTACAGTGCTTGAGAAATACAAAGCCTAGAACAGAAACTGCCGATCAAGCTATGCGTGTGAAGGTGAAGAATCACATTTGTTTTCTTATTGCTCAGCTGGTTTTGATATTTGTATTTTAGTGTCCCTGATTTATCAGTTTTTTCACCAGCTTCAGGAGATGGTGTTGGTTTTCCATTGATTTGCTTTCCACATCTGGATATTCTCGTGGCAAGGCAAAGACTAGAAATGCATATGTCTGAGCACGTGATGAACAATTTTGTAAAAAAGAAAACTGAGCAGATTTCTAGTTCAACAGGTAAAAAATAAGCACAGCGTGCTGTGTAACTGTAGTCATCAAGTGTTACTGAACTCCCATGACTGCTTGATGCGATTTAGTAAGAAGAAAGGTGGATTATAATAGAATTATTTCATCATGAACTAACTCTGGATCTAATTTACTAAGAAACATTGAAGTTACAGCGTGACAGCACAAAGACATGCTGCAGCTACAGTCCATAATCAGGGCTTTCAGGTGCTTTCTCTGTCAGTATGATTAAGCATTTTCATTATTTAAAGCTGTAATTAAGCCATCCATATTTTTGAAACCTATTGCGAAAATAAGTGTTACACATTATGAGTTTTGAGGCTACAAAAGCAGCTCTCAGCTTGCATGCAAATTAGTTTGCAAACTCTTGCCTCACTGCGGCGTTGTCACAATTCAGCAGTGACTGTACGTTATATAGAAAGGTCCTGATTTGAAAGCCGATTATTTTAATTTCTAATGTGGTTATTTCCTTGCACCCAGAAAGAAACAAAAAGTTATCCTCATCCCAGGACTGTGTTCAAATGCTAGATATGACACAGACGAGTTTCAGGAAGCTCATCATTGATTATCAAAGTCCGTAAGACCACAGGGCCCGGGGCTGATCCTGGCGTCGCTGCCAGAGTGGTGACTAGGTGCACAAGTCACGTCAGGGCGTGCCTTTCTCTGAGGTTGATGGAGCCTCTTCTTACGGAGAAGAGGTTGGTAGGTGGTAGAAAGTACCTTGGTCTTATGGGTAAAACTTTTCTGTCCAGTAACCAAAGTAGAATTAAAGGCAAGAGGGAGGCGCTTGCACAGCTCAAGAACAGGTGTGGTTTGGGAAGAACGTAATATTAATAGTGGGAAATTCTGGCAAATGAAATGAAATGCAAGATCACCTTCTGGTCAGATTTCAGTGAGCTCAGTCTACCACGCTTAGCAATCTGAATGGAAATCTTCCATAAATCCAACTTGTTATTAGAGTACTGAAGCTTACAGAAATCAAAGTCTTTGCTACTTGAAATGTGCATTAAAATGGAAGTAGAACTTGATCTACTAATATTTCCTTTTTATATTTTACCCATTAAATTTTATTTTCTTATATTTATCATTCAGATTGTAATGGATGTACTTGGTACAACCTTGGCAGAGAGAGATGGACTTTATATGTCCTCTTAAAATTCCTTCCAGCCTTGTTATATGTCACTCTCTGCTTAATGCCTAATATTTTTAAAATATTTTATTGTGGTTGCTAATGGTTTAATGAAACTTATGCCAGTAATTTGTCATGTGAAAGTGACCACAGAAACAAGCCCACACCTAAGACTGTAGGAGACATTTAGATTTAGTATGGATTTGTCAGTTCTCACTATATTGCCTCCCTAGACCGTCAACACCGATTTTGTTATTTACAGAGCTCTTGGGATGTATTAGGAATGGCTGTGGTGGGGAAACCAAATGTTTATGATCTACATGACTTTGAAGGAGGATCAGTGTCACTGTTCACAAATATCTTTTATAAGATATTGACTGTCTTAAGACATAGCTTTAAACCACTTTCTGTATTCGCCAGACTTGCAGGAGAACTGGTATCTATTGGCCATACTGAACTGTTATGGTATTAGTGGGCTCATTTGCTGCAGAAAGTAAAAAATTCCTGAGGGCTGCATTAAGCATCTGCAAAGCTTATAAGCCAGTGCCTCTGCTGGTGTGAGCCTGCCCTGTCCTCCCCACCACGGTGACTGCACTGACGGAGGATCCCACCCTTTGCTTCCTTACCAAACACACTCTGTGAGAGTAAAGGGGACGTCAGCAGCTTTTGGGGAAGGTCGGGATAGCTGAGCAGTTTTTTAGTTCAACACTACCAATCAGAAATGACGTCTTCGAGCTGGGCTTGGATCTGTGAGCTCTGCCAGCACATGCCAGGGCCAGGGTTACTTCAAAACTGAACCAGCATCTCAGCCCTGATTACGGTACAAATAGTTGTGAATCCATTTATACTTTAGTAGCATTATAGTGTTGGCTGGAAAATGGCAATCCTTATGGAAATCCTTATGAATAATTCCATGTCTTAAAAGCATTTTTTACTGTAGAGTCACATATTCTTTGTAAGTAGGAAATGAACCCTTAGAAGCTTCCTAGACAGGCCAAAGCAGGATCCTCACTTGAATTTTCCAGAAATTAGTAGAAATTGCTTTCCAGTGAAACTGTAAGCACAAATTTAATGTTAAAAATCACAGCTTTAATTGAATCAGAATTTCAGGAAAATTATTGACATGCTTTAGTATGAGTATTGATAGCTGTAATTTTTTTTAGTCATATTCTTTTTTTAGGATTTGCATATTAAATTCATACAAATACTACAGCAGCAATTTCCACAAACATCACTATGACATACCTGTTGCACCGATTTCCACTACCAGGTTATCGCAGACCTTCCAAGGTTTGAAGTCTCCTCCAGCAGCTAGTTCAGTTCCTGTTCGTAATTAACTCCCTCTTGCTCAAACTGGGAATGTTTAGTCTGGAGAAGAGGAGGCTCAGGGGAGTCCTTACCACTTTCTACAGTTACCTGAAAAGAAGTTGTGGGGAGGTGGGGATTGGTCTCTTCTCCCATGTTAAGAACAACAGGATGAGAGGGAATGGCCTCAAGTTATGCCAGGGGAAATTTAGGTTGGATATCAGGAAAAATTTCTTTACAGAGAGGGTTGTGAAGCATTGGAACAGGCTGCCCAGGGAGGTGGTGGAGTCCCCATCCCTGGAAGTGTTTAAAAACCGTGTGGATTTGGTGCTGAGGGACATGGTTTAGGGACCCTGGCAGTGCAGGGTGAATGGTTGGGCTTGATGATCTTAAAGGTCTCTTCCCACCAGATGATTCTATGAAAGACAGACGAAAAGCTGTGGGCTGATGGCGCACAGACCGTCTGAGCCCTGCGCTCGCATCCTTCAAAATGGCCAATTAATGGTATTCAAGGCACTGAAGAATTTCACTGCATTTTTTCAGTCAGTCAGAGTTCAGGATCTTGCTAAGTTATTTTCCAATCTACGATGTGTGTTTTATTACAAATTGAGCCTTTTCCCTTTCAATTTGTTTGTCCAATTAACCTGTGGACTCAGATTTGTTCAGAACGATTTACTGTTGTTCTTGTAATTGGACATACAGCCTGGGTGGCATTTTTTATTCTTGATGTGAGTGGCTCAAGCTCCCTCTCCCTGCAGCGTCTCCCATCTCTGCTGACATCGTTGTGTTTGGATGCACTCCCAGGCAGGGGTGTGCTATGATGCTCCATGGCCAACCCAGAGACCGTGATTTCAAATCCAGTCTTCATTTTCTGTGTTCTGAATATTCAGCCAGGTGTGGCTGATTTAAGGAAAGTTCTTGCAGTACTCTATCACCCAGTGCTCAGCTGGAGTAAATAGGAGAACAATTGGGGTCACAGTTAAATGTATTATAATTCAAACAGAAAATGATTTTATTACTCTCACTCTAGTGTGTGTGTGACAGGACACTGTACTATTTTGTGTGCAGAGGGAACAGGAAGCAACCATTTTCCTTCAGGTAACTGCTGTAAGAGACCTTTCTGAACATCATACTTGGATTCCTGAAGAACAGTCATACTGTTCTTCCCTTCCTTGATTGTCACCTCCTAGCTGAAGTGGATTAACTGTGTTTTGATTTGTCCATTTACCTCTGGACCTCCCCTGAAGTACTGAAGCAGTTATGCTGGTTTTTATTACACTATCACGTGCTCACACAGCAAATTTGAAGTTTCAGTTGCAATTTTCATACGTTAAGCAGTTTGTTTTGTTTGGGAATTTAGGTGTCAAGAATGAGCCCAGAAATAAATCTGCACCTACACTAATCACCAGCTAATTAAAACATAACCACGCCTTCCTCACCCACCTTTCAGTGTTGTGTTACACAGAGCAGTGGTGAGGACTTAGGGAAACATGTTTAGGTTGGTAGTGTCTCACAAGAGAGGGTGTTCTGCCAGGCCTTTAACTGTTTGCCATGGAAGGTCTTGGGAAAAGAATAAAGCCTGTTTAATTGTTCACCACATGGCTCTTCATAATTAGAGGATTAATGAATCCCCTGATTTCTTACATGCTTTTTCATCAGCTGTGTTGAAAAACATTTAAGCCAACAAATCAGTTTTTGATGTATACCTGGACTAAGGTGTCTTAGAATCATTCACCAAAAAAACCCCCTCATCCTTTAAAATTATCTAGACCCCAGTACATCATTCCT
>NW_010418113.1:4166-5986 GCF_000710305.1 Buceros rhinoceros silvestris | reverse complement strand
TGCTTTAATTCCCAAATGTTGTTGGCTTTGTGTTAAGTAACAGAAAAGATCTACAATGCAATGTTTTCTGAAATTTGCAGACTAAATGTGCCGGCTGTGTGCTTGCTGCGCCCCTGAGGGGAGCCGGCAGCCCCACACTGGCTGATGCTCTCATGGATTCACTTTGATAGTTGGCTGCCCCAGAGAATTGCCTTTTCTCTGATAATAAATTAGCTGTGATAATAAATTAGCCATTCTGATAATAAATTAGCTGTGCTTTCAGCTGTGATTCTGCTGTGACAGATACAGTGGAAATGCGATTTCTCACACTAAGTGCATCCTGTCTTCACACCCTTCAAAAGTGTTTAGTCATCATCGGGAAACACTTGATGTACAAGCCCCTTCAGGAGCTTCAGAGTCTTTTCCTGTAGAGCTAAAATGTGAGAGGATAAAAAGTGTTAAATGCAAAAAAATAATACTTAAAGCCTATGATTCAGAAGATGCTTTGTCATACTTCAAGAGTAAGAATAACTATTAGAGAAAAAAGAAGTCTCAAAAGGAGATATAGATCTCCTCCACACACCTCCAGGTACAGAGATGAGATACAGGGTTATATTTCAAAATACGTATTTTTGCTTATAATCTTGGGATTTTAAAGGTTTTCTTCATAAAAGTCTTATTTTATAGTCATGGTTTCATCCGCCACTCATTAATATGTGTACATCTGCTACTTAGCTGAATAAAAGGGAGAGGGAGACATTTTATAGGAACCTAATTTCCAGTTTTCTGTATGAAATTAGCAAAAAACTTGTCCATCTCATATAATTTTTGTTCAGAGCATAAAAGTTAAGTTTCAAGAGAACGTAAACCCAATTCTGAGCTCAGTTTCCTTATTTAGAGGGAAGAGCAAAGGTCATACAACTGATATTGTGTCTCGTGCAGGCAAAATTCCCCATTTCAGTATCTATAGTACATGGGGAGTGACAGAAGTTCTGTATCTAAGGTTGGAATTGGACCTTGTGTGTTTCCATTTCTCTCTTGGAGCTATCTACATTTATAATGATTTATGGGCTTTACGGTTTTGATAGCAGTGGATAGGCTAACCCAGAATTCTTTGGGGAACTTTGGTATAGAAGATGTATGTTCACTTTGTGCTACACAGAAAAATTACTGGCCAGAGTTACTTTTACTATTGATTTGTCTTACCTCTGTATGGTCATAATTACTTTTTATCAGCTGAAGAATGCTTATTGGTGCATGATCACTTCATAGCCTTTTTTTTTCCTTATCCCTATGCACGCTTAATCTGTTTTACCAATCAATTTTCGGGTTCAGCACACTGTATTCGAACAGGGCACAAGTGATTTCCAGTCCCTGAACGGGACGTAGCAGCAAACACTAGAATGGCGTTGCTGGTCCTGAATTGATGAGTGCTTTACAAAAGCAGCACTGCAAATTCAATCTCATCCTCTCCAGGAGGAGTAGTACCTTTCAAAAGGCGTGAAGCTGGCTCCTGGGTCTGTCTGAGAGTACCGGAAGCAAGAAAAGTAGCAGTGGAGCAACAGGGTATGCTGGATAAGAGGATTTCTGCATCGTGCAAGAGAGATCGAGCTTTAGTTCTTGCTATGAAAACAGAGCAATGAGAGAACGTCTAGAGGACGCAGGGGGGTGAGGTGAAGAGATGGGGGAAAAGGGTGACCACAGACAGGAAGAAGGAGACAATGAGCACAGAAAGTAGATAAGGAGAGAGGTCGAGGCTTCTTTTTAGTATTGAAGAAATCAAAAAGAAGTGTTGGATGAGTAGTTTCATTTTGAGGAATATTTTATTTTCAAAATTCTGC
>NW_010418113.1:0-4069 GCF_000710305.1 Buceros rhinoceros silvestris | reverse complement strand
GAAAGAGTTTTCACCCCAAGTTACCTCCTGACCCTGCCAAAGGTTCTAGGGGTGTTACAGGGAAATATCTGCTCTTGAAAGGGTTCCATATGAATTGCTTTGGGACTATGACAACATGCTTTAGAGAAGCATACTGGACTTTTTGTCTGCAATACTCAAATTTTGTTTTCTTCTTTGAAAATGTGGTATGTGATTTTTGAAAGCATCTGGAACATTTTTGCTACGTTTTGGCACACATGGAAAGACGTGTTTTTCAGCGATTTTGTTTGTTTTCTGAAGAGTCAGTTGTGCCAATTCTGACAACAGTAATTTTATTTTAGGGAGGTGTCTGTAATCCAGCAGCCATTTTCCTATAAGCAAAACCGTCCTTCATAGGGAGGACTGCAGCCAGCTCAACTGTTAATAAATGTTTGAACTTTTAGATGATTACTTTAATGATATCCATAAAACTTGAAGGGTTTGTGCAATGCCAGTATCGAAGATTTCTTCCCACAGTCTATTTGTTTCATGTCCCTAACATCAACCCAGAACTATTCTGGGATGCTGGCCCTCACTGCTGATTTGTTTCCTCCCATTAAAAGCACTAGAAACACGATAGTGATTAGGACTGGAAGAAGGCTGCATCCTGACTAAACAACAACATTCCCTGGCGAAGTCACAAATAGAGTTGATAACTAATTACCTCTGTATGGTATACAACATATAATCAGCCTGACTGCAAAATGCCAGCTCCGTAATTAAAGGCCCAGCAGTTCCCATTTCAGTAAAGAGACAATGCATAATATTTGGGTTGTATAATTTCCTGACTTATCTTTGAGCGTAAATATGGAAGCACGGGTACGCATCCATTCTTCACTTTGCAGAAAGTATTAAGGTAGACAAATATGACTCATTGCCACCTTTTATCTGCAATAAAAACAGAATAGCATTAGCTTTTCTCTGCAGTATGTCCTAATTACCTGCTGGAACTGAAGGAAATACAACACTAATCTGTATGGAGAAGGAGCATCTATTTCTTACGCGTCTTTCTGCATTTATAGCTACCTCCATCTCAGACTACAGCAATGTTCAAAATGATTATAGCGGTGGGTTCCCATACAAACCATGCTAAGTGATTCCCTGGAGATACCCTCTCAATTTCACGTGCGAGCTGTGTAAGAGCAGGAATTCTTTTATCTCTAATTCGCACTGGCCACCTTCAACACAGCAAATATCTTTCAAGCAGATCACCTTTCCCAAAATGTGGAAATTATGAAAAGGTGTTTAATGCCTGTGTCAGCTCTGTTTTCCTTTGCCGAGTTAGTTTAAAGCAAGCCTTGCAAGCAGTGTCAACACGTCCTTCAGAGATAGCGAGCCTCTGAAGAGGGATTCAGGCCAGGTGATGGAAAGCCTTCAAAGAGCCAGCAGTACTGCTGGCAGCAGCAGAGATGTCGTTAGTCCAGGGGAGCGCTCTGGTAGGCTCTCCTCTGTGGGCACACCACGCAGCCCAGGAATCCTGGAATTTCCCAGGAGGTGAATGAGACCTGAGGTATCAAGACTGAATATTTACTGCACAAATGAAAGGCAGCACATCGCACTTCCTGTGGGATTTGAATAGATAAGGTCTCTGTCTAACAAAGTGAGCGATACGTGTGGGTGGGCATGTGTGAGAGGGAAGAAGAGGAGAGAGGAGGGCTCTTCGAATCCGGTTTCAGATCTGAGCCCAAGGGTTTTCTCTCAAAAGCAAACAGGCCACAACTAGGCTGTTTGCTTGGTCTCTGGAGTCTAATTTGCATTAATCACACTCTGCACCTTCATAACACGTCTAACTAACTGACTAAAACAGGCATTATGCTTGTTCAGACACCAACAGCAAGGGGAGGATATTTCATCCTCTTCTAAACAGGGACAACCTCCTTTTTTGTAGTGCAACTGCCTTATAAAACACCCTTCAGGAGTATGGCCAGACTTCCCAGCCGCCCGAAATCGCAGTCCTTGGAGCAGCAGGCAGTCAAGACGCCTGGCATAAATGTATAACCTTTAACGTTTTAGTATTTCAGTCAGGTTTTTAGGAAGCAAACCGAAAATCCCCAGTATATTAATATTGAAAAGTAATAGCAAAGGATAGGAGGGCTCCTTTTGTATTAACAACTCATAGTCTGGGGTTTTTTTAATTAAGTATTATTAGCACACTGAAAAGGATTTCTTTCATTTTCTAGCAAATAATAACGTTTCAGGAGGCTCATTAAACATGCATTTCATTTAGCTGATGACCAGAACTCCATTTGCAGACCATTCGTATTACTGAGCCCTCCAAAGAGTGAAAAATAAGTTCATGGCAAATCTCTTAATAGAAAGGTCTAACAGACAGAATCCCTGCACGTATCATCGGAGCAAAAGGCAGATCCCAGAGATCAGGGAAAGTGGTTTAAATTCCAGATAAGATTTAAATTTGAATGCTGAGGCCTCGTGAGTGAAATAAAGTAGAAGTCTACATTTGCTGTCTGGAGATGGGAATAAACTCACAGACGAAAATCTCATTTCAATTATTTCCAAAGACAGTTTGCTTTAAAAGCCCACATTTCTTTTCAGTTTTGGTTATTCATCAATTTTAGAAAGGACAGTAATAACACAAGACTATAACACTAACACAATTTGGGTCTCAGTGCACATGAAAACATTATCCCTAACCTATTTGGTCACTTCTCATTGATGGATGCATGATGGCTGTGTGTACCAGCTGGAGATAAAACAGTTTCATGCTTTGTGAAAGCATTAATAGTCAAGATTCAAAACTTTAATTGAAAGCTACAATAAAATAATGTCAATCAGATCTCAGACATTTATAGTAGTTTCAGTAATTTAAAGAGACATTTAACAGAAAATTTATACTGATAAATCAAGGTGTAGATCAATATCTGGCATATAAATAAATCAATCATATAAGCCCTTTAAAGTTGGAGGCAGTAAATTAAGCTTGAAAGGTTTATTCTGGCTAAGACTTTGGCTGTTGTTTTTACTCCTCGGATTCAGTTAGATAAGGGTTGATTGGATTTGATATAAAACAATGTTACTATGTTTCATTATTAGGTGGACAGTGCATTCGTCTCAGAATATTGATCATTCTTTCCATTTAGAAAGAAGCTGCTTCCCACCCTGATAGGGCCAAGGAACTATTTTATCGAGCCTGACAAGCTGCAGCATTTCCTGGTGGGGAGGTATAATGCCTCTTTCTTCCCTTTCTTTTCCTGTTCTCCGCAGCAGATTTCAAAGGGCAAATCCATGCTGACAGTGGCCATGCTGCTTTTCCGAAGCAAAGGTCTTTGCATTATCCTTAACAGATTTATTCATTTGTTTGTTTGTTCATTGTGAGGTGACTCGTGGAATGTTGGCATGGACTGCAAATAAACACCAGTAACCTCCATATTCACTGCACCTTACAAAGACTGTCAGCGTAACCATCCCCTTTGAAATGGGAGATGTTTGGGACACAGCAAGTGTGTCCAATATACGCTGCTTTTGGTGCATCTGCTAAAAGTGTATGGATGGCTTGGAGAATCTCTGGAATATAATTGTCCAAGATAAAATTATTTTCATCCATAAATATTACCGTCCCTTAATTTTGTTTAAATAAAATCCACGGAGATTGCTGGCTTTGGTAATGGGAGGAGGTTCCACTGACCAAATACCAGTTTACTAAGAGCAAATTCTTACGGTGCCAATACTGATTTTTCAAGTGAACTTGAAGCTTTTCAAATAATTGATAATGGGTAAAAAGGAAACCGATGGCTTATTTGAAAACAACGAGGTTAACATTCCTCATTTTTGTTTTAGCATTATTTAAGCAATTGTTAAACTTCATTTTAGCCTGTAGCTTGTATTACTCACAGACGTGAAAAAACATACAGCATAGCAATGAGTTTGGTGCTTCCTGTATCTGTATTTTTATATTTTATTACTGACTTAGCACCACAAATTAGCCAAAAGCAAATAATGTGAATGAGATTTAAGAATTGGTAAGTATGCATTTTATAAATTATTATTTCTAAATTTTATTTTATTATATAAATTATTTTTAATGCAGATTTAT
>NW_010418112.1:4109-5640 GCF_000710305.1 Buceros rhinoceros silvestris | reverse complement strand
CCCGCACGCTCGGCGCCCCCCGCGTCACGGCGTGCGGAAAGCCACGGGCGTTTTCTCCCCGGTCCCGACCCGGGAGCTGAGGTTTGCGCTTCGTCCCAGACCGAGGCGTGGGCTGCAGCCCAGCGCTCATGTGACATTTACTCTCGGTGTCAGCCGACAGGCAGTGACAGAGGCAGGAGACAGCCCGAGGGGCGAGCTGATGTTGGACAGCTGCTCTGCTGGAGCCCGATCCTGTGACGTGTGCAGCACCGTGCCGAGGGCAGCGGGATGGCTTCAAAATCCGTAAAACCCCTCCCCGCAGTAAGGACGTTCACGCTGATGGTATTGTATAGATACTGCAAACAGAGAGTGAGTATTCCTGATTTCAACCCACAGTGCATATATGCAAATCATAAAACATCAGGAAAAATTAATGGAATAATACAAGAGTGAATTTTCATTCCTAAAAATGGATTTCGATAGGGAAGTGGAAGTTCCTTACTGTGTGAATATGGTAACACTGGGAGATGGCCATTAACCATCAGTACAGCTCTGCTTTCCCTCATCTTCGTTGTCTGCCTGAGTTTGGCTGTAAACGCGAGTCAAGCTAATAAGCTGAATGACCCAGTGCAGAACTGGGCTAGGATGGATTGTTGTTGTTGTTGTTATTGTTGTCATTATTATTTAATTTTACTGCATAGCTTGGATGTTCTTTCTCATTGTGACAAATACCAATGAGAGCACAGACCCAGTCCTGCAAACTTAGGAGTTCTTCCACTGCTCCTATTCTTAACGCACAAGTAACGCATCTACAGTTAGGTTATCTTTTCTCCCCTTCCTCCTCGAGGCCATGTTATGCAGTCCTGGCAGCTCCAGGGCACAGCCAGCATTGTACTCAGAAATCTGTGTCTAGAGCTGAGATGAAGCCCTCTGAGACCAGGTCAGACCAACAGAGCCTTTCAAGGAGACAGTGGAGGGACACGTGTCAAAGCTCCTTCCACGGCATGTACTGATTTTAAATACAACATGACCAAATCCTTCATAATCTCCACCACATGCTGAGTGCATATCCATAGGAGACAGTTGGTTTTGGTCCCAGAAAGAGTACTCAAGCAGTTGCATGGCGGAATATGTGTTTCCACCCCACCCCAGGCAACCAGGCAGGTATGCTATTGTACGATGTTAACAGATACCCACCCACCACGTTCTGGAGCAAGGAGAGTTGCAGCTGGGGCACCTGGTCACCCTGACAGCTCTGTCATCACACTGAAATGCTGCCATGGGGTGAGCGGTGTGTGGGAAGGAGCCAGATGGAGGCTAGACCATATAGGCATCTCCACACCACTCAAACACATGCCCACACTGCAGCTCTTTTACACCTGCGAGAATCTAGTCTTAGAGGGGCCACTCTGTTGCTCCATCCTCAGCAGATCCTAAAAAATTCAGAGGCTGCAGGTGGCAATATTGTAAGGAAGAAAGAAATGGGTCGTTAGAAAAGATGGTGATAGGGCAAGGATAGGGGAGGACCACCTCTGCTGCAAGAGAAGCCAGG
>NW_010418112.1:2983-3978 GCF_000710305.1 Buceros rhinoceros silvestris | reverse complement strand
AAGAGATCAGTTGAAGCCTCCTCTGGGTTATGGACTTCTTTGCCAAAGATATAGTTCAAATGTAAGCTTTGTCTGTGACTGTTTCTTTCCCTGAGACAATTATTTTTGGCCTGGCTTTATCTAGTATTGCTGGTGCATAAAGCAACCCTTCATCTAGACAGGCTGTAAACGTCAGGACAGAATAGAAATCCAGAGACCAGTGTAAGTGTCCAATGGCGAGAACTGCTCTGTAGCACTACATGCACCCAGGCCTTTGCAAGAAACCTGGCCCGTTGAAACTGTTTTTCATGGAGGCCCCACCTGTTCTTGCTCTTGGTGGCATCTAGGATGTCAGCAGAGCTGTTGATTCAGACAAACAAGTGATTCTAATGCCATCAAGCAGAAGACTTCAGTGTTGCAGCAGAGTGTATTTAGGTACTGGGACATAGAGTCATATGTCAGCTCTGTCATAGAACAAGTTATTTTAATTATGAAAGTATTCATAATGTCACGGGAGCTATTAAAAATGAGAGACATGTCACAGCATAACTTTCAAACAGCCTCACAACTGACATGTGACTGTATTTGTATGATCAAGGTGACACTTTACACACTACCATCAGAGTTGAGGGTTTTTTTCTTACATATACATGCAATATAAAATCTGATCGTTTTACAGTTCCAAGATATTTAGTGTAACTTAGTTTTTGGGTGGCCTGCTGTTATCAAAATATCTCTCAATCTTGTTTTCAGAGTGAAAGGATAATCTCATTAATTCACTGATCTAGGATTCAGAAGCTCTGAACTCTGCATCCCAGTCTGCCATGGGTCACGCAGAGCAGGAGCACCGTAATCCCTCCATCTTTGGATGGTACACAACCAGGGAGAGGGAACATCCCTTATTTAGTATTTGCAGCACTCAGTATGCCATTGTAATACAAATAATAGGTGCTGTAGTGTGAGAAGAACCTGACGAAGTCATTGAACTCTTGCTGGTTGTGTGCCAGAACCTGCTG
>NW_010418112.1:0-2887 GCF_000710305.1 Buceros rhinoceros silvestris | reverse complement strand
TGAACCACTGCAGGAAATGTGACTGACAGAAGCAGCTCAGTTATGCAGCACAAGACTCGGCTGCAGCAGCACACCAAGCCCCGCCACCACTTCTGTCAGCAGGGCTGTCTGGTGGCTGCTGTAACATGACCAGCAGAGTGTGACCAGCCGCAAGGGGCAGAAACAGCTGTATCTTCAGCTTCTGTGATGTGATGAACGGGTCCTTCAGAACTGCTGGCCAGCAGCAGAGCTGCCATGCTGGCCCCCTCCTCACCGCTGAAGGCCCCAGGCAAACCACAAACTGCTTACGCGTAGCAGGAAAACAAGAAGAGATCAATCAAACTAAAAGGCAGTTCAGCTTGATAAACCAGCCAAGTTCCTATGCTTGCAGGCTCGTGACGTCTAAATATGATGATAATAGTTTACTGGCAGAACTGAAAAAAAAAAAAAGATCACATGTATTGTCTTTAGCCATTTGGAACTCCCAGTGCCAGCACAGCCCTTGCGTGGACTTTGGCATGCCACCTGCCTCACAACAGCCCGTGAGGCAGCGGTTCGTTGCTCAGGAGTGGTGAAGGGCACACTATGGTCACGGTTTGCTGTTTTCTTCCCTGTGAGCCAGCCTCAGGCCTGTGAGAATCAGACACTTTGCCAATATAGCCTGCCAAGAAGAACAGGTGGTTGCACAGCTTCCTCTAAAAGGTGCAAAAAAGCCACATAGCCAAGGAACCATGAAGGAAATAAATAAAATTACTTGGGGACAAACTCAAGGGCAGAAGCAGCCCAGGTGAATGTTTTTTGCTGCCAGCAAAGTACAGCTCCGGGGCCTCATTACAGACCGTACAAATGAAGGCAAATCCAAACACAGGAATTGCATTTCAGAGGGACACGTGCTGCAGCGTGGGCAGAGCGGGATCTCTCTGATCTGTGATCCGTTGTAACAGCACTTATTGGTTTCTTTCCACAAAGTGGGCATAAACATGAGAGTCAATACAAGGAAATGGTTCTCCAAAGTCCCAGTTGGAGGCATTTGCATCATGTGCTAGGAATACGAACTACCTTCTCCCACCCCCTGTCCCGTAAGTTTTTCCTCTTCACTAAAGCACACTCATATTTGCTTTTCACACGATTCTCTCTCCTCTCCCTTCTGCTTTACCACTCTTTTCCTTGTCTCCTCTAATTCTGCTTCATAAGAGGTCTGCTTTCAAATACAGAGACTTAGAATTATGTCAGTAAAATTATTAGATATTCTGCACATAAAATTTATGAAACCAGATCAACTGCCATTTCTCTGTCCCATCACTCTGCAGGCTTGCTGTGTTATATTCCCATCTCCAGATGCCAGTTCTTCGCCTGCTCTGCAGAACAAAAGAGAAGAGCAGAGTATGTTATTGTAGAATCATAGAATCACAGAATTGTTTTGGTTGGAAGAGGCCTTTAAGACCATCAGGTCCAACCATGAACCCTGCACTGCCAGGTCACCACTAAACCATGTCCCTCAGCACCACATCTACACATCTATTAAACACCTCCGGGGATGGGAACTCCACCACCTCCCTGGGCAGCCTCTTCCAATGCTTCACAACCTTTTCCGTCAATAAATTTTTCCTAATGTCTGACCTAAATCTCCCCGGTGCAACTCAAGGCCATTTCCTCTAGTCCACTTGTTACTTGGGAGAAGAGACCAACGCCCACCTTACTACAACCTCCTTTCAGGGAGTTGTAGAGAGTGACAAAGTCTCCCCTGAGCCTCCTTTTCTCCAGGCTAAACAACCCCAGTTCCCTCAGATGCTCCTCACAGGACTTGTGCTCTTGGCCCTCCAATAGTTTTGTTGCCCTTCTCTGAACATGCTCCAGCACCTCAGTGTCCTTCTTGTAGTGAGGGGCCCAAAACTGGACACAGTGCTCAAGGTGTGGCCTCACCAGTGCTGAGTACAGGGGCACAATCACTTCCCTGCTCCTGCTGGCCACACTCCTGCTGATACAAGCCAGGATGCCATTGGCCTTCTTGTCCACCTGGGCACACTGCTGGCTCCTGTTCAATCAGCTGTTGACCAGCACCTCCAGGTCCTTTTCTGCTGGGCAGGTTTCCAGCCACTCTTCCGCAAGACTGTAATGTTGCAGTGGGTTGTTGTGACAGGGTTGAGTGTTTATGGGCAAGAACCAGGGGGAAGGCCAACCAAGCAGATACCATGTTGGGAGTCTGGTATAGACCACCTAACTAGGACCAAGAGGCAGATGAAATATTCTATAAGCAGCTGGGACAAGTCTCACAATGACTACCACTTGCCGTGGACTTCAACTTAACAGATGTCTGCTGGAAATACAATACAGCAGAGGGGAAACAGGCCGGGAGGTTCCTGGAGTGAGTGGAAGACAACTTCCTCACACAGCTGGTGAGGAGCCATCTAGGGAAGGTGCCCTGCTAGATCTGTTGTTCACAAACAGAGAAGGACTTGTGGGTGGTGTGAAGGTTGGAGGCTGTCTTGGAAACAGCCGTCAGGGAGTGGTAGGGTTTTCAGTTCTTGAGGAAGTAAGGAGAGGAATCAGTAGAACTGTCACCTCGGACTTCAGGAGGGCAGACTTTGACCTGTTTAGATCCTCATTGACAGAGTCCCTTGGGAGGCAGTCCTGGCGGGCAGATCAGTCCAGGAAGGCTGGACATTCTTTAAGGGAGAAATCTTCAAGGCATAAGAACAAGCTGTCCTGGTGTGCTGCAGGACAAGCTGGTGGGGTAGAAGACAGGCCTGGCTGAACAGAGAGTTTTGGCTGGAACTCAGGAAGAAAAGAAAAGCGTCCGGCCTATGGAAGAAGTGGCAGCCACTCAGGAAGAATACGAGGATTTTGCGAGGCTGTGCAGGGAGAAAACTGGAAGGCCCAAAGCCCACCTAGAACTTAGTCTGGCCAC
>NW_010418111.1:5954-16909 GCF_000710305.1 Buceros rhinoceros silvestris | reverse complement strand
AGACCCTCCTTAGCTCTCCTTTTGCTGTTGAAATATGTATTTATAGAAACATTTTGGTCCTTTTTGGTGGTGGCCAGACTACATTCTAGCTGGGCTTTTGCCTTTCTCATTTTCTCCCAGCACAATCTTGCAAAGTCCTTGTAGTCTTCCTGAGGAAGACTAGTAGTCTTCCTTCTTCCATAGGCCATAGACTTTCCTTTTCTTCCTCCAGCTTCTTCCAAAGCTGGGCAGAGGTTGAGCCACACTGGTTTTGTTCCCCACCGGCTTGTCTTACAGCACACTGGGACGTGCTGCTCCTGTGCCTTCGAGATTCCCTTGAGGAATGTCCAGCCTTCCTGGACGCCTTTATCTTTCAGGACTGCCTCCCAAGGGCCTCTGTCAGACAGGCTGCTAAACAGGTAAGAGTCTGCCCTCTGGAAGTTCAAGGCGGCAGTTCTACTGACCCTTCACATGTGCAATGTGGAGCAGTCTCAAGAGGAGACTCAGAGTGTCTCCCCAGCCTGGGCATGATGGGCATCAGGGAGTTAGATGTGGTTGGGCTGCACTGAGTCCCTTAGCCCCCTTCACATGGGTTTAAAACTCATTACAGCTGGTGCTCAGTGTACCCTGGTAGCTTCTCGGCTCGGTTTTCGATGGTACACAGGTAATGATAAAGTCCAAATATTCCCTTGTCCATCTTTTCCTAAACTCCTGATACATAGGACCCATCACCTTTCTCTTGGCTTTGTCAGCTTCCCCTCTTTGTGTCCCTAATAAAACTCTTCGCCCTTTGCTTTGTGATGAGAGTTACTCAACTCTACCAGACTCTTTTCTCAGAATCTTGCGAGAGTATTGGCAGAGTTTCTAGGGACTTTCTCATTTTGGGATGTATCTTGATGGAGCCACTAGACCTCTCTCCTAACCCACAATAGTTTAGCCCTGAATATTTAATCTAATCTTAAAACAGGCATCAAACTCCGTCAGATTAATTTGTACGTTATGTCAGTTTCTGGCATTTGCCTGTCACGGATCTGAGCAGGGACAGCTCAGACACGGGCCATGTCTGGAGCAGGCTGGATCTGTGCCACAAGGGCAGCCCAGACGCATCTCTGCCCACCTTTTCACTTTCCCCAGGGGCATCTGCCTCAGCTTGTCACTCATGATTTCCCTTGTGTGTCCGGAGTCACTTTGCTAGAGCTGTGTCTGATGCCTGTCTGGTCTATAATGTGCTTATGTGGCATCACTTGTGTGGTCACCTGGTGGGTTTGGGCCTGCCACTGTGTTTGAGGCTGCAGACCATAATTTCAAAGCAATGGGAGATCACCAAGACCACTTCGGCTAAAGTATTCAATCTCCCACAGCAAGGTTGCGTATTGGTGTTGCTGGATTTCGTGGGAACCAATGTGTTCAAATGTAGAAAACACTGAGGAGAAAAAACAAGTGATACTGCTAAGGCCAGAAGGATGTAACTCAATCCAAGGTGAAACCTGGAGGAAGGAAATACACTACTGGGAAATGCGAGAAGTGATTTCAAATTCTTGCAAACAAAGTGTCTTTGTGACCATGGCCCTTCCTTCTGCTGTATCAATGCTTTGGCAGTAACAGCTTGGGATTCTGAAATCAGTTTCTAAACCCTTGACCTCTTAGTGTGAAAAAGCAGCAGTAGGAGGAGGTGGATTTGCTGGGGATAAAGCTCTTACCCACAGACTGTTTATTGTTTAATATCCATCTAGGGACAAAGATAGCCATAAATCCATATTCTGTGTCCATTCTAATACCAAACGGGATGTGTGCCGGGCAAATGGACCGTGGGGTGGTTGGGCTTTTACTCTGTAAAGAGACGTTTGCCAGAAAATTGAGTGAATTACAGTTAGACAAAAATTAGATTATTGAAACAGATACTGCTACCTTTGTGTTTATCTGGATCAATACAGCTCCTTCTTAAATCTGAAATACTCATTAATTTTTTGAAATTAATCTTTGTTGCCAAAATTGGTATGAAAAAGGCAAAGAAAGCATAAAGTGAAATTAAATATTCTGATAGATGTGATTTTCCCTGCCTTTATTCCTACATTCCCTCCTCTGTTGGAGAGGTCCCATTCACAGTGCACAGGTCGGATAGACTTTCTTTCCAAGTTTGAAAGGATAGAGATAGAACAGAGAACTGACAGGTTCATCAACATCAAGAGATGACTTTTCTATCCGGTGCTGAATGATTGCTTGCTTAAGTGTTTACCTTGGTCCGTGTGGCATCCTAAAGCGTGGTACAAGGCAGGCAGCTGGCTTTTTTTTCCTTATGGGCTGCCCACAGAATCTGTTCTGGGAGATGCCAACCCAGGTCTCATCATCTTCTCAAAAACTCTGATCCCCCCTTTCTTGGAGGTCAGTAGCTAACTGCACAATATGTGCCTCTAGCCTTCCAAGCCTGATCTTTCTCCGGGAGACCTGGTAGTTTTTCTGGCAATATCAACTACTTCACAATTCTGAGTCCTGTAACAAGAAAGCCTGGAGAACTTGTCGCTCTCATGGCTGTGCTCAATGTTTATGTGCCAGAAAGCAAGGACTTTGCACTCCTAGTCAGGAGGTGGTGTGCTTATGGCATTGCAACACATACTGCTGCTCTGGGGCTCAGCTTTGCTCAGGGGATTTAGAAACTTGGAAGAATGGTAGTAAATGGGTTTAAATGTCAGTAGTTGGCAGCTGACCATAGCAAGGGCTCCAGGAAACGCATTCTTCAATGCATCAAAGTGACAGTAGCAGTGTCTAGCCTGTTCCCTGCCCAAAGCTCTATGGCAGTGACCACCCTGGGTTTGGTGGCAAGACATCTGAGCCTTGGATGCTCCTTGAAGCCTGGTCTTGCCTTCCCCAGTCATCTTATTTCCATTTCTCTTTTTCCTAGAGTACTTCAGTGCGTTACAAGGGAAATCTGCTAAGCAAAGTGGGTATCAGTGATTTTCCATGCCAGGGCAGGCTCATTACTGCCTCTGATGACTTTGATGCTGGACAAAATGATGCTGTCACAGCATGGATGTCTGCTCTGACATCATACTTGACACTTGTTCCGGGGCATTCCTCTGCCTCTATGGAGTATGCAGAGACAACGAGCTGCTATTCCAATGTCCCATCCCAGAAAAGCTGTCCTAAATTGTGCAGAAGGACAGGTTATCCATTTGAGCAGAGTTCATGGCTTCTTCCTGACACTACCTGCCACTGTAAGTGACAAAATCCCCCAAATCTTCCATGACACTGCAGCAACACATTCACCTGGGACCTGTTCTGCATTCCTTTAACAGCATTTAACCAGCTTGCCTGCCTTGATACCAAATATGCCCCTTTTCCAAATATGCCGTGAGGACGGTGGTCTGCCTAGGGCTGTGTGTATCTAGCTTGCCGTGGGCCCTGCAAGCTTTTGCCTCACTTCTCCAAGCAGCAGCAGGGGTTCTTCAATCCTAGATTGCCCCAGCTGTTGCGCTTTCTTGTCCCAGACTCACCCCTTCCTGCTAGGACTTTACACGATCCCAAACATCTGGAGCATCTGGCACACCCATGTCAGCAGCAGAAAGTTCTGGGCTCTCCAGGGTGAGCACGTTACTGACTTCATGCTGCTTAGGAAGCATGGGCCTGCGCTGCTGAATGGCTCCTTAACTGCAATGCAAGCAGCATCTCCCCCTCCCCATCCCCAGACAGACCCAGATGCCAGGGTCGGTGAGTGAGGGCACCACGAGGGGACCTGCCAGCTCTGCCGCTGCAGCTGCTCCCTCTGTTGCTGACAGCTGGGCTTGAATATTCATGGCAACAAAAGATTAGCACTGTGTGTGCTTGGCACTGGGGGCAGATAAACTTTCTTGAGGTGCTGGTGGCTCTGTTCTCATCCCATTCAAAGAGCTCACTCCCTCTCCCTCGCTTCACTTGTCTGCTTCATCGACCAGCTGATTCTCTTGCTGTACTTGATTAAGCATTCAGCAAAGTGGTTCAGAGTCCAGACAAACTGGCGTGGATTTTGCCAACACTTGCATTTAGTTGGCAGCAAGGAAAGCCAGGAAAAAAAGCTCATTTATAAATGGACAAAATTTTGCAAAGCATTGGAGAGGACTTGAGTGTCTAAAGAACATTCAAGAAGGAGAACTTTCAGTTTCACCTCACACCATCACTGACGGGTTTAAAATACTGTCTGCCACTTCTCCCTCGAGCTCTGAATTGGCCTGGAAATGGAAAAACAAAATCAAATGAGGGAGTGTTATTAAATTATTGATGCTGGTCAGACATGGGAAAGAAGAACTCTGCTGCTCACCTACTTTTGCCATTAGGTTATTATTTGCGAAAGGAGCCTGGAGTGGTGGCAAGTTTGTAGTGGTGAAGTTCACAGTACGGGGCAGCTTTGAAAACCGCTTCAGATAAAGGGCTGACCAACCTGGAAATAGCAAATGTGAGCTGTGAGTATGACGTGAAGTGCTGCTGTGACAATCCAGGAGATGCCCTTATTAACCCTATATTTCAACTGCTCTTTGTCCCTTTCTCAGCATAAATTTTCAGACCTCCCCAGGCTGGCAGGACTGGCTCATATTTAGCCTAGAGCAGGTGGGTTGCACTTGCTTGCAAGGGAAACCTGCAAGGGTAACAGTGTCTGGAGGCTGAAGAAGGATTGGTTACAAATGACCGAGCAAAACCATCAGCACGATAGTGGTAGCTTTTCAAAGCGTTCAGAATTCGGCAGAAGTGGCTGGACTATCAGGCTGTCTTCCTCTTTCACCCAGTACATCTTCCTTTTCCCACCGGAGCAGGGCTGGTGCAGTTGGTGGCAAGGTAAGAACTGTGGCCAGCTGAGCCGCTTTGTTACTTCCGTGGCCAGCTCAGGCGGTGGTGCTGCAGCTTTCCCTTGGAACGCACGTTGCTCTTGCTACGTGCTGTGTGGGGACTCAAGGTGCCCAACCCAGGCTTCTCAGCTTCCTCAAGGACTTCACGTTAAAAGTTAGACTTTATGACCCCCACATGAGTGCTTTGTCAGAGTTAGTCCTTTGAAGACAGAGCAAACTTCTCCCCCGAAATTAAAGAGAAGGTATCTTTTCAGTCAGTGGAGAGAAGTCAAATCATCTGAACAGTTCCAGCTCTCTGCTTTAGGGTGGGATGAACCATACCTTAGAAATGCTGCATCTTTTCAGTTGTCAGAAGGGAGTCTTGACAACTAGATCACATGTAGATATCTACGCTGAAGATAGATAAAATGGCTAAACTGATCTCCCCCAGAGCAGCGGGGGGTAGCACCACACCAAGGAACTTCGACATCTCCAGTACTGTCTGAAGGCAAAGGGATGAACCATGTTCATACTCTGAAGTACTAGGGGCATAATGGCTCAGCACTGCATAGTACAGTTTTGTGCTGACCGTGGAGAGAGAGAAATTTTCTAGATTTTTCTTAAGACATCATATAATGAGAGTTTGGGGGCCCAGCAGTAAATGAATGCCTGCTCAAAGTGGCCAAATAATTATCTTGCTTTGGCCAAGTCAGGATAATAGTTTGTTATTTGCTGCTCTGTGGGAAATGGGAGTAATTTTGAGTTCACAATAATTTCTAGGAAGTTAACTTCTGATCCCAAAAGCAAGGCTCCTGTGTTGCTAACTGCTCTCCAGGGATGACAGTAGGGGAAGAAAATATTTTAGGGGCATGGCCACCTACTGCTTCTTCATCTGACACTGCCACAGTCACAGTCTGCCTGGATTTGGCTTGACAGGTCTCTTGTGAGGACAACTGAAACAACCTCATAAGAAAAGAAGAGTAAACCTGTTCAGGAATTAAAGGTAAAATTTGCTTCCGCCAGTTTCACAAGTCTCTTGGGAAACAGGATCCTTGCTGTGAATGAAGTCACGTCGTAAGGCTAGTGCTGTCTAGGAGTCCACAACTCTTTTTCTACAAGGCAAAATGGCCACTATCCTTAGTTGGCCGGGTCTGTTCAAACCTGATGTTTTCCTCTCAGGCCCTCACCAACCAGCCCCATCGGCTGCTAAATGGCTGCCATGGGCTGGGAGGCCGGATCAGGCTCCTCAGCTGCATGTTTCTCTCTTGCTTTAAGAATGCACTGGAGGAGATGTAACACAGCACGGTGCCGGTTCATTCCCAAGTGCCAGCAGGACTTTCCACACCTCTTCAATAGTCTTCCTTTTTTTATCTCAAGCCCCAAGTCGGATTTCAAGGGTTTTTCTTCAGCTAATTGCCATTTACTTCTCCTTTCACTTCTTTTAACAGGGTTCTCCGTTCTCCATTTGCAGACAGGGAGCATTTAGCACTCTGTGCGTTGGCTGGTGCCTTCCCTAGTCCATGTTGCCGCACAGCACAGCATTTGTCACATTCTGGGTCATGGACATTTTGCTCGCCTCCTTATCCATGCTGTGCGTCACGAGCAGCTCTGACTCCTTCATCCTCCTCACAGAGGGAAAGGAGAGCCATCACTCAGCACCATTTTTATCGGCTCCAGCCTCACGGAGACACAAGCTAGAATTAACACCTTCTCATGCAAACACAGAGCAGGCTGCCACTTCTTCAGGTCTTTCAACCTCTCTTGAGCTGCCAGTCTTTTGGGGGTCATTGTGTTGGCATCCCTAGACAACACTGCCTCTTGCTGACACCAAAGCCATGAATATGCCCAAGCTGTGCATTGCAGCATCTCAAGTGATAAACTGCGTCATCTGGTTGAGCACTGCAGCTTATTCACTGCCAGTTTCACTGGGAGAACAGAAATAAGAAAGCCCCTTCTCCATGGCAGCATTGGGATATTGCAGCTTTTCCCCAGAGAGCACTCTCTGGGACAGCCCTACCTCATTCCTGGACAGAACCACAGCAGTAAGCGTGTGATTCATGTGGAGAGCAAAGCCAACTCAGCTTGACTCATATTGCACGAAGAACTGGCTCGGGATATTAGACCTTCACCTGCTGTTCTTATTTTAATTAAAAGATCCTTTCCTAACATAGACCCGAGTGTCTGGGAAGGTCCTTAACTATTCATCAGCATGATGTGTGTCTGTGTACCCGGGTGCAACTCCTCATCTGAAAGTGTGGAATATATCTAATGGCCTCAGAAGCAGGCACAAGGCAGAGCCCAGGTTCAGGACTGTACTCTGGGAGGCTCCTTCCTAAAAGCAAGTCCTGCTGCTGGTCACTTTACTGCCATTTACAATCAAAATGCTTCAAGGGATCGAGGCTTAATAGCTACTGCGATCAGTGGGAGGCCCCAAACCTAGGTGACCTCAGAGATGCTACTTACTGCTCACTAAATCTAGTATCTGGAGTTTGAGCCAGGGAGCTCTCGCTGTTGCTTGGGGTGACTTTTGGCTAAAAGTCATACTGGCAGCTACAGCCAGTGCTCTTACCCCACTGCTGGCAGCTGGCTGGGCTGTCACCAGAGAAGTACCAGCGTACTCTTGCAACATGGGTATACCTGTACCTCCGGACAGATACGGCAGCCATCTTTATCCAGCACCAGAGTAGAACAAAGGAAGAATGTTCTATTGATACAATTGAATTTTAAAAGCTTTTCTTTCATACAGCTCCTATGAAGAGATGCACAAGTGCAAAGGTAAGAAGATAGTTGAAAGGAGGGTCTTGGAAATGAGACTCTTTTTTTTTTTACATTAACTTTGAATGTTGACAGACTTTCAGTGAAGCTGAGAAATGCAATGAGACTCTTACAGTTGAGAAGAGCTACAAGAAAATGAGGCTTTTATTTCCTCAGCACAAGTGTGATTTAGCAGGCCAGAGATAAGAACTGTGCTAGAAAATCAGAAGATTAAAAGAACCAAAGAAACATGGAGAAACACGCTTGCTAGATCCCTAGGGAACTCTCTGGGGGATTTTAAAGAATTTTTTAAGGGACTTTTAAATAAGACAACTTGGCAGAATTCATTCCATAGAAATCACACAGACAGAGATTAATTTGGAACCTGCAAACTTGACAAGTCTACCTAATGGATTTTATGAGAAAGTGAACCACCTCAAGTGGCAACAGAGAGACTGCTTAGTCCAGAGAATGGCCTGTTGTGAGAGGTTGTAAAAGGCAAACAAAAAGTCCCCTTGTAGTTTGCATGAAGATTGCAGTGATAAGGCTCTCTGAGAGTACAACAGGAAGCTCTGAGCTGGCAGCAAACCTTCTCCTATAAGGAATCTTGGAAGAGCTTTAAAGAGGCAGAGTGTTGAGACAGGGAGGGGAAATGAGTAACAAACAGGAACCCTGCACGAAAACAACTGACTTCTGCAGCCTGTGACGCCAGCTTTTCTCAGGCAAGGATACTTCATTCTTAAACTTTCACCTTTGATGGTAGCAGACCAAATGGCAGAGTTACGTGGCAAACCGTTGCATTTTACAGCACTTCTCTCCTATTATTCTTCCTGTTTCTTTTCCATGAACCAATTATTATCTGTGAATTGATCTTACTGGGAAAGAGCTGATGGTTTTCCTACTAGATGTGTGTATGCGTGCTTACGTGTGTGCTTGTACATGTCTATTTGCATATTATGGGACTCCTTTTTCTTTGGGAAAACCAGAGCTTTCCTGGTGACACTAGGAGACACAAGTGCTCCTGTCCCATTGGCACAGACTTCCCAAGGAGCATGTATTGAACATAAAACCCAGCACTGCAATTTAAGTTGTCTCTGTAATTGGAATATGATAGGTTGGGATGAAGAAAAAAATACCTGCTAACCTGGTGAGGGTAGTAAATTGCGTGTATGAGTAGAGATGGGAAGGAGAAAACCGGGGTACTCTGTGTAGTCACATGAATCAGCATTTGCTAGTCATGGTTTCTTGGATAAAAACATGACCATGCATTGGAACAAAGCGTTGTGAAGGTCTGGGGGGACACGCTCTGAGTTCTGGCCTGCGCTACTCCTTGTAGCCAACACTGTTCCTTGTGAGCTGCCTGCCCAGCACTGGGTAAACTGCTGTAGCACTGATTCTCTGACACAACTCAAGATATCAGCTGGAGGACACAAGTTCTGCAGCACTGGGGAAAATAGTTTGTCCAAAAAATCAGACTCTCTGTATTTCACTAGAAATAATGGGAAAATGTCTTCCATGCTGTCACCTTGATTGTACAGCTAGTTACGCATGTTCTGAGGGGAGGAGGGAACTCGCTGTAGTGAACAGCGGGTAAAATACAGATATAAAACAAAGAATGGGCAGCTTCATCTGCCTTGTATCGTCCAATAAAGTGCTTTGGTTCTGGCATTTCTCATGCCTTTAGCAGGGAGGATAAATGACACCATTCTGCACAGCCACCAGATGCTGAATCTGACGATCAGACTTACGATTTCCAGCTGCCTGCCCTGCTCCCATGCCAGAAGTTACCATCCTCAAACCATCACAGGGCCCTGCTTGCACACCGGGAAATGTCGCACCTTAGCTTAACCCGCCTACTGGCAGCCTAGGGAGCTGGAGAGGACTTACGGCCCTGAGTCAAGCTCTGGGGTCTACGGCAAAGGAGCCAAAGAGTGAGGGCATGGACAGCTAAATCTTCCCCTGGCATACCTCTGGGCCTTGCACCAATCCTTACCATAAAACCTATATTTATTCCTGAAGCTGAAGCTTAAGGAGAGGAAAATCCAGATGTAGCTAGTCTTTCCTGGTTTTCTAATGGCAACAGTAATGATTAAGCCTTAAAGAATGTCTAAAAATATATAGAAGTAATGAGTTTACAAGGCGCAGTTTAGTGTTCTGCATGCTTCTGGCTGAAAATTGAAAAAAACCCCTTAGGTGTTATTGTCTGTTTCATCCCGTATCATTTTTAAACAACTTGACGTGAAGGCTCCCAGGAACAAAGCTGCAGAGCGCAGAAAGCAGACCTTGCAGAGGAAAACGCGGGGATCCAGTCAACAGAAACTCCCCAATTTTTCCAGGCTAACACTTTTAAAAAATACTGCTCCAAATTACCCGACTCTTTCCAGTGAAAGAAAACAGTGAATTTACCTCACAGTTTGTCTCATGGTCAGTATAAAAGAGCATCTTCCACTGACTGCACTAACAGGCAATATTTTATGCCAGCCAGTCACTTGGGTTTCCAGCGTTGTTGGTGTGGGGTCATGAGTTGTCATTTTCTTAGCACTGATGAATATTTTGTAGCCACAGGAGCATTTCCCAGTTAACTAAGTGACTAAAGACTGAATGAATGGAAGCAGTCTGGGTCAAATGAATTCTTCATTAGTATCTCGGAGGAGAGCCTGTCATTTCAGGACCTTAGAGGAGCAGGATATGGGATGTCTATGTATACTGCTCGGCAAACTGTCAGTGCAGCATCCTAACAAATTCACAGGAGCTGCCCTTAAACGAACCTTTAGGAGGCCAAGTGATTAATAGGTTGATCTGTGGAAACTGTTAGTTTCCTAAAAGCGCGACTGAGCGGACTCATTGCTTACGGTACAAGGAGCTGTTAGTAACATTCCAATAGCTGTTTTTCGTTAAAGACATCTGTGACTTAGAACTGTGAAAGCCTGTTTGGTTTTGCATTTGTGTCTTAAATAAACGAAACAGTGCGGTTGTATACCCAGCACATTTCCTTTAAGGGCTTTGCTTTCAAAGCAAAGCAAAATACATTGCCTTGTGGTGAGCGCAGCTGAGGGGGTACCACTTCGTGGTTCACTGGCTTTCATCTCCTGTGAGGAAGATGTGACCTGGGGAGACTTTGAGTTCCTTCATGCAATGTTCCTTTTCTGTGCCAAGATGCTACTCTGCTTTTACAAAACATGTAAACCCCAGACATTTGGGAACTTGCTTTTTGGCAGCCATATTTCTAATGTACAAATACTGCAGAAGAATTTCTTCCTTCCCACTCACGATGCCACATATGCACTTCTTGCTTGTGCCTCTTTCTCCAGGTGCTGGAGAAAGCAAATCAGAACAGCAATTACCAGTAAATTCTGCCTCAATGAAAGAATTTAATTTTTGAAACTGTCAGCAGCTTAGGAAAGATTATGAAATAAAAAATGGTGTAGG
>NW_010418111.1:4417-5855 GCF_000710305.1 Buceros rhinoceros silvestris | reverse complement strand
GTAGGGAAACAGGATAGTGCAGTGGGTAATCCTGAGCAATCTGAGTTCAGCAAACTGGTGAGACACCTAGGTCTGAATCTACAAAAGGACTTGGGCCCTCACGGCTGAAACATGTGTTGTTGAAACCTTACTCAGCCAATGTCGTAGCCATGTCGCTGATGTTCGGTGGGAACTATGTGTTCTGGTGCATTTGTAAAAGATGCAGTTGCCCTACAAAGAGCACTGTTCAAGCACCAGAGTCTGAAACCAACCATCCCTCCTTCCGCTCAGGAGCACTAACCACGGGGCTGCTGCCGAGGGCCCCTGTTGCCTGCTCTCCGGTGCTTAGCAATTCCGTCCGCAAGACCAGCTGGAGGAGGTTCTGCCTCTCCCAAACCTGCATCTCTCAGGCAAAAGCCCTACCTCCTGTGTGACAGAGTTTGGAGAGAACAGGCACTCTTCAGCTGTTAGGCTGAAGCTGTTCCCCTCATGGACCTAGCCAGGGACACTAACGAATAGCAGCATCACAAAATAACGTGGGTCTTCCTTCCTCAGAGGAATAGGGCTTGGAAGGGTTTGGCTGCTGAACTCCCTTCTCTCAGGATTCTGCAATCCTAGGCTGGAAATACATGTGACAGGTCAAGAAAGAACCCAAAACATCAGCAACAACACAGCCTGGAGCACTACCAAAGCGGGAGGCCTCAGGACTTCATGCCGAAGTCATGAGAGCTGGAATGGCCTCACAGAGGTCTTTGGACAGCAGAGCTGCTTCCCGCTTGGCCTGAAGGAGTGAAACCCACTCAGTGTACCCACAGAGGAGTTCTTGCAGCCTGATTCGAGGTGGGGGGAAGTAGGAGGGCTTCGCGGGGACTGTTTGTGGTTGAGAAAGGACTGGCACTTTACAAGAAATTGTGTCACCCTCCCCCGTGTTCAGAGAAACTCTTGTTTAGGACAGGAGGTTGGGACCCTCCAGGCTTTATTATGTCAGGGCCTCTACGCGCACACTTTGAGAGTACACAAACTGCACAGAAGAATGTTGATCCATCAGTCAGGTCAAAAGGGGAATAGCTGTAGCAGACAGAATAAATATCTTGCAACGCTGGGGCAAGTCATGGATGGGAAACTGTTCTCCTGGTATGGGAAGATATTTTTACTGAAATAGATGAGACTGCCTTGAATTTTCAGTTACCAGCAAACTGGACAATTTCCTCAGCAGATGGGATGTCTCACTTCATCCTCGTTTTTGGTCCGTCAATATTCAGACATCACTTAGTGCTCTTTTGGTGACTCATGTTTGTAAACTGCATGGTTCAGCTATTCAGATATTGGGCAAGATCCTGTCCACTTCTGTAGGCTGGAAGCCTGGAATTTATTAAAACAGAATGAAATATCCAAGAAGAGAGTATTTTATAACCTGCAAATCCTAATACCTTCCAGGTTCACCTGCCATCATTCCTGC
>NW_010418111.1:0-4325 GCF_000710305.1 Buceros rhinoceros silvestris | reverse complement strand
TTCCTGCTTCCTTAGATTGTGGAGTAAAATGTTCCCAGTACCAGAACAAACTAGGAGATACCACGTGTTGTAGCTAGAAGGTTCTGCAGAGTGTTTTCGTGCTGTTATTCTGAGTCAGGAGATGTCTATGCAACTCCTTCCAAACACATGTGAGCTGTCTCCTGCCGTGCATTCGGCCGACTGAAAACTGTAAATGTGATTAACATTACATCAGGGTTGCCTGAGAGGAGGAGAGGCTTAGGTCAGATTTGGCAGTGCGGTTCCATGCTCATCGCTGCACTAGCCAAATTCCCGCTTCTAACAACCACGTCAGGGAGTGAACAGAGTCTGCGGCTGCTCGCAAAGGACCACATCACGATGCTCTCATCTGACATCCTTCCCACGGACTGACTCCTGGCTCATGGGCTGTTTATGAAGCATGCACTCCACAACCTAAGCAGTCACACTTTAAAGTACAAGGGCCTGATTCTTTTCTCACTCACGGCAGATGGAGGAGAAAATCTACCAGTCAAGGACTCAGTGTAAACGGAGCTGGCAGTGCTTTCCTGAGTCGGCAGACAGCTTGAAACAATGGCTCTGAGAAGCGCGTCCTGCCTTCATTCATCACACTAGGAGACTTGCCACTGAGTCCCATGGAAACAATGTGAATGGCCATATTCTGAGTTTCACTGCTGATTAATTTAGCAGACAGGATGGGGATGGGGTAGGAATGGAACCCATATGGGAAGTGGAAATTGCATGGTAGGAAGTAGGGAGACAACACAGAAAAAAATCAGGGAAGGGGGAAAGAAACAAAGACAGGAGGGGATGAAAGAATAAATGCTCAAGGGCAGACACGATAGTGATAATATGGTACTTGCTCTTTATCTCTGAGTGACACTGGACACGGCACGGCAGGAACAGCGCTAACAGGATGAAGATAACTGTTTCTTCTTCATTGCATGTTTCACTTGCATGCGGTGTCTGTATCAATGAGGGAGAACTGTCCTCTGGCCAGAGGGTGCAAATTGCCTTTTGAGCATACCCAGGCCGTAAGCCGAAAGAGAACATCTCCTTTCAGATAGTTTGAGATTAGGCACCCAGCGTGGGCCAGGGCACTTGGGCTCTGCCAGAGATGGGCGCTGCCAGAGGGGTTTGTTGTTTTAGGGTGTATTAGGATGGCAGGAACCATCTCCTGGGGGTGTCTGTCTTTCTGCCCCCCTCTGCAGGGAGCCAGACTGCCTGCCGTTCTTGGGGGAGGTGAATCCCGCCTCGAGGATGGGTAGAGAGTGGTGTATGTGCTCCATGCTGGATATGCCTGTCCTCCCCAGTAGTGTGTCAGAACCCCTGCTCTGCCAAACTTAATGGTTAGCCACCTTCCTTCCAGGTGTCAGATGCTTAGGACGAGGAACAGGGCTGTGTTTATTTCTTCCAAGAGGAAGCAAATTACAGCTCTGAGAAAATCATATGGTGCATGTGCACTAATAAATTAAATTAACCCAGGGTTTTTCTCGGACACTGAGGCCAGCTAGCACTGAACCACTCAAGTTCATACTGGTTGTACTAATTCCAGTACCATGCCTGGAGCTGTGTGCTGGCTGGCTCAGGACAGAAGTGTGAAAGGGACGCTTCTGTTTGACAGGGTAGGCAGCAATGCCTCCAGTGTGTGGCAATAGTCAGTTCACTTGTGTAGAGGAGCCTGGATCCTGGATTACCCCAGACATCTCGCTTTCTTACAGGAGCCTCATATGTACTACCCTGCCCTGCCACTCCCAAAGCGCCTCTGGCTGCTGCCCCGGCTACTGACCTTGGAGCAAAGCAAAGAGTGGAAATGTATCGGCGTGACCCAAGGAGATGCAGCAGCATTTCTTCACTTGGCCCTTGCTTGTGTCTCATGGGCTCTGAAAGCAGAAGATTGCTAAGCTCTGCAGAGTGAGTGGCTCCAGTTGTTCCTGTCAAGAGAAAGAAAGAAGAACTTCAGGTTTTTTTCAGAAGCGGTTGGGATCGACTGCCGTTTGCTGTTGCGCAATGGGAAAGCGTCCTTGGCACTGAGAGCAGGCAGGATGTTTACTACCAGGGATTCACATAAACTATCAGAAAGGGCTGTGATAAGTGGATCTGATACATTTCACAACCCTTGAGGGCCTTTTCCTAATTTGTCATGTGACTTATCAACCTGTTATTGTCCTCTAGTGCTTTCCACATATTGATGGCACTGACCTTGAAAAGCCCGTGCCCGAATATGTTGAATGATATTATTGTGTGTGGAAAGACAATAGAATTCTAGGTCAGAGTCTGGAGGGGGACATGTGAATGTGGAGACCAAACAAGCTGGAGACTATTTCCAAGTGTCCGTTCATGCAGGCCAAGTTCTCAGAGGGAATCATGAAGCTGCTGCTGAATCCTGAAGCGCAATGCAAGCAGTACCTAGTTCGGTCACACTGGGGTATCGAAAAATGTGGTATTATTGTCCCTGTCTTACAGAAAGGGAAATGGAAAGGATTTTTGGTAAAGTTGTGTAAGATTGCAGAGCATACCAGTGGCAGAAGAAAACACACCAATTCCCCAAGCCTCTGCTCTTGCCATTTTAGGGGGGTTCTCCAAACTGGGAGATTTGAGAGAGGTACCCACTGTAGCAGAGGCATTGTCGTGGGTTCCTGTCTCTCCTTATGGAGTCCCTCCTTGGTTTCTTATCAACATTGCGGTAAGAGTCAGGTTAGCAGGCAGCTCTCCATGCGCTTCCAACAGGACACCCCATTTATGCATCCTTCAAGTTAAAGCTAAACTTGGACCAGATCCATCAAATCCAGAAGCTGCTAGGTAGAAAAAAAATTGCCCCGGTCTCCTCCCTCTCCCGGCATTTCAGCTAGAGAAATCCCCTTCAGAACTGAGGAGCCAGTTGCTGGTTTATATTGTCTAAGCAAGGGAGGTGTTGAACCTGAGACTCCTAACAGGTCAGGAATTAATATGACTCCGCTCTGGTCTTTGCGCCAAACAAAATGCAAAGTAAACCTTGCCCCAATCAATCCCAGTTTTCAACAAGTCCAGTTCCACCACATCTGCACAAACCTACTTTCCCCCTTGTTATTAGGGATCTCCAGGCTAATCCCTGATTGCATTTCTACTCTGCTTTCAAGCACGGAACAAGAGGAAAGGAAGATGGTCTGTTTTATCACTCCTTGGTTGAAGTGTTGCTGAAAAAGCAAATGCTAATGAGAGTCAAGAGGTGGTAAATCAGTATTAATGTGGAGACTGACCTGGGAGCCAACCTTGCACAGGAAGATGCATTCTCCCTTGCAGAAAACAGAGCACTAGCTCCAGCAGCGTGGCTTTAGCAAGCCCGTTCTGCACAGCCCACAAAATGCCCAGGGAGAAGGAAATGGGTGAAAGTTCCCTGTGTGGAGAGGCCAGGGGCTGGCCAGTTTGGAAGAGCAGGTGGCATGAACTGGTTTGAAACAGTCACTGGTCTCCTCCTAGCAAGAGACATGTGAGATGTCTCTGAGTTTGTTCCTGGGAGGCTGGCAGGATGCTATAGCATACAAGGAGCTTGTGGAGGGGCAAAACATCTGTGTAGTCCCCGAGCTGGGGTCAGCGGTGGGTATGCAGCTGTTAACACATGCCGCAGTGAAAGCCAGGGCCCTGCCATAGGACCTGCTGTGATCCGAGAAGGCTTTGCCCCCATCCTGGGTCTTTCGTGGCAGGGACCTTAGGTCTCCTCACCCACACCGAGGCAACGGCTAGTAGTGGGACAGGACGTGTGATGCATTTAAGGCCATTCAGACCTGGTGACAGTCTAACAAAGCCACAGGGCACTGTGCCTGTGCTGATGCTTCTTGGTCCAACCAGGGCGATGTTGTCTTGGGCTCCTGGAGGCACAGGAGAGGAATCTGCCTGTGAGTCTCTAAAAGGGTTCATCATGTTTCCAGTGGCTGGTGCATGGCCAGACTGTGCTGCTGTCAGTGCTTCCAGGCAGGAACGCTCCTGCAGACACCCACCACTATGCTACCCCCCTTCTGAAGCTGATCCAAACAAAGCCTTGTCTTTGTCATCACAAGTTATAAGCCACCTTTCTCTTCTTTGTTTTGTCCTGGCCACCTATAGCTAGGTCTGGACTGGATTTGCCCAGTGTGATTGATAGACACATCGTGGAAGCAACATCTGAGATTTCTATGTTTTCCAACACGGGCAGAAATTTGTCAAAAAGCACTTAATATCTGACTAAAAATTTCTGACTCCTTTCAAGAAAACGAAAGAAAACACAGCCAACAAGAACTATTGGATGTCTTTCTCGTTTTTAGGCACCCACATAATTTTCGGCTGGAAAATGCGGAATTTTCTCTTCCTGG
>NW_010418110.1:95832-143956 GCF_000710305.1 Buceros rhinoceros silvestris | reverse complement strand
TATGTTATATTATATATAATTATAATATATATAAAGTTATAATTATATATATTATTTATTTTACATTATTTTTATATTATTTACAAGTTTACATTATTTTGCACTCTGTATACTGCTTTGACAACACCACTGTGTATTCTAATTTCCATCAGGAGGAACCACAATAAACCAGATTTCATGGCCAGAAACTCTGTTCCCCAAGCTATCTGTGGATTGGCAGACAAAGCCAAGTCATCTCCACTTCCTTTTCATGCTAACATCTCCATCTCAGCTTTCTAGATGTCTACACCCTGGGGATGAACCTGAGGTCTTGGTATGACTTACGAAATCAGTGAGCCACAAACTGGAATAAGCAAAGAATAAAGAAACAGAGAAAGGTGAGGCAGAATGGGTAAGCCAAAAAGGCTGTATGAAGGAAACATAAAAGACTTTTAAAGTAAAAGGTGGGAAGAGCTGTTGGTCATCCATTCCTATACTGAGAACTGCTTTAAATTTTCTTTCACCAGAGGTGGGAATCAAACTACAAATATGCCTTTACAAGAATTATAGTTATGTGTATGTGACTTCATCAAAGAACCTGAATAATGCAGATTACGACGAGTAATATCAATATTTTTCCACCAGGAAAGTTACTAATGGAAGTTTTGTGTTTCAACATAGAACAGACTGACCATCAGATTAAAAACACGCATGGCATCTTACGCAAAGGAAATCAGCCTGGAGAAGTAAGGGTACACTCCCGCCAATGCCACAATCAAAACTTGTACCTAAATGCCCCAAAACTAAGAGAGCAGGAGGTGGAAATATAATCTAAGGCATATGAGAACAAAGAACGGAAGAGGTGCATGTACAAGAAAGGAACTTTATAGACAAATGTCAATCATAGCATGAAGCTCCTCAGATAGCAAGGAATACTGTTCACCAGTTCTGTCTGTAGGTACGTACACAGAGGCAGAAAGACCCCCCCATTCCCATGAGGAAAAAAACCTAATCTAGACCAGCTTTTCAACTTGTGGAGGCCGCTTCCTCACCTGTGACAGTCTAACGGTCTGGACAAACCACTGACAACCAGAACCAAGACTTCAAACACAACTGACTCTTACTGCTTCCAAGGGACCAACACAGAACTGGATGCAATGACGCCCCACGGAAGCACGATAGGGCTCATAGAGAGGAATGAGGCTCATTTCATATCTTGCGTGCACGACTGGACAGGACAAGACAAAACTTCTTTCATAGCAAATGAGATATAGTGTTTGTTTTGTTGTAGTTTTGGGTTTTGTGTTGTTCGTTTGGTTTTTGGGTTTTTTTTTACTGCAATGGGCCCCAAACCCTTTAAAGGTTATGGCTTAGAAGAATGGGTTTGTCAGAATGTAGGGCACTGGGTCATGTAGTAGGGGACAGGTAAAAGCATTAGAGGTGGAGGGGAAGCCATCAACTGAAACATGTTTGGAGCACAGAACACATTTGGCGGCTTGAGGTACACCTTTCAGCTAGAATTTGGAAAATATGGCAAATAAAAGAATGCTGGAAGTATCGATCTGAGATAACATGAGGTAACATAGGACGGAGAAATCACTATGATTCCAATAACATAAAGGTGCAAAACCAGGTCAGTGCTACATTTTTGTTAATCTTATGATTGATTTTACAGTATGTAAAAAATATCTGTTAATGGAATATTAAAGATAAAAACATCACTGCCCAGACTTCTTAAAATGCTGCCATAGAAGACATGAGGAGAATGGTAAAGAAGCCCAAAGTGTAAAATAAATGAGGTTGCTCAGCAAAGTAAAACAAATGAAGGGGTGGTTACGGTATATTGCAAAAAGTTCATTGTTTTGTCAGTGTAGTTCCAAGCAATCAGAAGACTAATATTTAATAATTATTAGTATTAGTGTTCCCCACAGAGCTTACCATTTCCTTTCAGGATGCTTTCCCTGAAATGTTACCGAACAGTGATATGAGTAGCCTTGCAAAATTAGAGTCTAACGCACAGATACGGATATACAGAAATAGGGCTGATCTGTTTGTTTACCATTGGATAAAACCCCCACTTACCAAAATGTGGTTTAACTAAATGTGTGAATCTGCTCAAGGAAGAAAGATTATATTGTTGCACGTGTTGGGATTTACTTGCTAAACCAGTTATCCTAATGGTGTAGGTATCAGTTTCATTAATGAGTCACGCCTTTGGTCAGATGTTGAATTACATTCTTAAAAATTAAATCTTCATTAAACTTCCATTCTCCACATGATCGATACTCTGTCTCATGGACATTTTGATTTGCACAATTGTTTTTCTGCCAATTTATAAAACAAGGGACAGAATCCAGAGCAGTAGAGGGGCAGAATCACCTCCCTCGACCTGCTGGCCATGCTGCTTTTGATGCAACCCAGGACACAGTTGGCTTTCTGGGCTACAAAAGCACACTGCTGGGTCATGTTGAGCTTCTCATCCACCAACACCCCCAAGCTTTCTCTGCAGGGCCGCTCTAAATCCATTCTCTACCCAGCCTGTGTTTGTGCTTAGGATTGCCCCAATCCAGGTGCAGGATCTTGCACTTGGCCTTGTTGAACTTCATAAGGCTTGCAGGGACCCACCTCGCAAGCTTGTCATGGATGACATCCGGATGACACCCCTTCCCTCCAGCATGTCGACCACACCACACACCTTGGTGTTGTTGGCAAACTTACTGAGGGTCCACTCAATCCCACTGTCCAAGCTGCTGACAAAGAAAATCAGCACCGGTCACAGGGCAAGACAAGGCTTTCCTGAAGTCCCACAGGAGGTGTACTGCAAAGATGGATTTAGGGCTCCGGATCGTGCCTGCAGTCCGGTGTTCACGCTGCCTGATTGCTCTGCCTCTCACAATGCGTGTACTACCCACAGCAGGGGTTGTGTCGTATTATTGTTTGTAATCAAATCCACTCCAACTCCCAGAGCTTGCTTGCATAGCTCATCCATTATAAATCGTATACCTGTCTAGCATTTGTCACTTTCTGCAGAGCTCGGAGCCTCATGGAATTTCAGGTGGTACAACAGTGCTGTGTCTGCATGTATAAAAGATAACACGCACTGCCTACCTCACAGGAATCTTTTTATGACTTACTGGCTAACAGCTGGGTAAAACTTTGACATATTTAAGTGAGAAGTGCCTACTTTCAGGATTGCATTCCAGAATTAAAAAGGCTTGCAAAAAATTTCAAACTATGTTTAAAAAAGACAGCACAGAGTACATCACTTTAAAAGAGAGATAATTAACTAAAAATGCGTGCAAGCTATGAAAAACTGTGAGGAAAAACCACAAAAGCTGTGTGACATTTCAGCTTTCCTTAAGAGAAATACACGGTATCCAAGAAGATAGTAAGAACTAATTCCCATGGTGAAAGAACGGCACGAGGGGCTTTCAAAGAAGCTTTGATAGAATTTCTTGGTTGCTGCAGGGCCATGGCAGACTTCCCAAGGGATCAGCCCGTGTTTTATGATCCTACTTTAAGCAGATTATGCTTAGCCATGGAATCAAAGCATTTACATTAGAATAAGAGATATGGAGGTGAGTGGTGCAAATGGATGGTCAAGAGGCAGAGAAAGCAAACTTTCTGATCTTCTAGGTCATCTATGTCTACACTTGTCACAGCCCTCAGACTAGTTTAAGGACTTAGAGAAAGTTATGATCTAAGGAACACCCTCCTTGACTTCCTTTGGGGGAAGGCACAATGCTGTTACGTATTTACAATACTTACATAAAATGTGTTTTTTCGCGTTTTCCCTGTGCCTTCAGTTCCTCTGCTGGTTACCTACACAGATGATACTGAAATCAAACTAAAATGCCCCCCTGTTAAGTAGAGTGGTGCAAGGGGAAAAAACCACCTCTGATGCAACCGTGCTGAAAGTAGCAGTCTGATCCGTGACAAGGGGAATGGCTGGATCTTTTTCTTAGTGAGAAACTGAAAGGGTTCTGTCTTCAAATCCCGCTCCTGATTGCATTCACTGAACACGGTAACAACTGCCTGCTGTCTCTGGCTAACATATTATTGCATAAATATGGGAATAGCTCTGGTTATATTTTAAATAAAAATATACATCTTAAAGTTTAATCACATTTCTCCAAAAAGCAAGGAAAATAAGTAAGGCCACAGATGTTTATATAACGAAAAGAATGTACAAATTAGTACTCTCTCTTCGCCTCTCATTCACAGTGTAAACTCAGATTCTTAAGTCCTCTACAGTTCTTGGCAGAAGATCAAATTAACATCCAGGGATTCGATTTGTATCTAGAATCTGCTCTCGTGGATAAGCTTCACATAATGTCTGATTTGTTTTATTAATGTTTGTGCATGTTTGTTTCTGTGTAAAGAGGCAGGGATAGGAGGAATAAGAAACAATTTTAGCCTACAAACTACTGTGCTCCTCTACCCTCCTATTTACATAATTGCATAGATGTTCTTCACTGCCTTGATACAATGCTCCACGGTCTAAAAGGGAGAAAATCATACATTAAATCTTTTCCTGTTTGACTGAGCACAGAACTTGGCTTTTGCCATTTCAAGGGCCTAATGTCTTTTTTCCACTTCCCCAGTAACGGGCAATGGATTTGCCTTAAACTGAAAAGTGTAACTAACTTCAGCATCTGGGCTTGCGTTTCCGCTGACAGGGCCCGCTTTTTTTTTTTTTTTTGCACCCTGTTGTTTCTCTTCTAATGAGGTATATGCCTTTCTTGTCTTTGAAACAGATTTCTAGAGATGGAATACACACGCTGAACAGTCTGATGCAAAAGCCTGTGCTTACACTCTCTCCTTCCTGGGTAATGAGGGGTAGGTTAGCCAAATGCCCAACGTGTTTTTGCATACGCTTGGATTTTCTTTTTGAGAGAAAAATGTGAGTTCTTTTAAATATGTTAGCATCCTCTGGGGAAAAAAAAGAAGGAAGGGTTGGACTTGTGGCCGAAGAGATTAGTAATGGGATACGGAGCATGTTATTTCTAAATCGCTGGTTCAAATCCAGTCTAGGTCAATACAGGGAACAAAAGTCATTGCACTTTAATGGTGCTTTTGAGTGTTTTCTACCTTGTAGAAGATATATTAGATGTATAGAAGATGTATTCACACACAGATACCCACAGAGAACCCACACTGGGAGCAGTCTGCCACACACTCAAGGTAATAAATGGATGGTCTCCCAATACCTGTTAGAAAGACCATAAAGACTATGGCCTTGGATGGCATCAATTGACATCTTTATTCGCACTTTCAGCAGAGAGGATAAGGATAGAAGGAGTAAGGAGACTAAGTCATCTTCTCCTTCCTAAAGGTGATCCCTCAAGGTTACAGCTGCAGAATGCAGATGGGGTTTTGGGGAGAAACTTGCTTCGTCGATGCTCCTCTGTACCAATTCTGCACATAAACAGAGAGCTTCACTTTCTACTGTTGTCATATCCAGCATCTTTCATGAGCACTAAATTCACTTTAAAGAATATAGGCAATAAAAAGGAAGTATGAAGAAGAAAACCATCATAATTTATATGGTGCCTGTGGTGTCTCCACATTTTGATGAATACTGGAACTTCCCTGAAAAATGACCCACTGCATTAAATAAATCTGACTTTTTTTTTCTTTCTTTATTAAACCTTAAAATGTACAATAATCCACTAAAATCTTAAGGAAAAAATAAAAGCGTAAAAAATTGTTCTAGGTAGAGAGCCTGACTAAGTATCAGGATGAGTATATTTGGAATACTTCCCATTTTGAGATAATCTAGGGGCTATTTTCCACTAGTTTATGACAACACTCTATGAGTAAAGTTCCCTGGGTGTATTGTAAAAATTGCATTAACCTATTTAAAATGCCCAAAGGCAAGAACAAGCTGGAGAAATTAGACTTTAATAAGCCATTTGCTTCCTCAGCTCAAATGGGACCTTAGGCCTCATATCGTACAGATGGCTGAAACATTAACTGGAGTCAGGGTATCATCAAGACACGGGGGATCAATCAGGGAGTTGTCTTGGGACTCTCATGCAAAGACAGGCAATTAAAAACCCACCAGAACATAGTCTGAGGGCAATGTAAGTGTTTGAATGCCAAAGGCGGGGTGTCAAGCAAGCGATATATAGATGTGGTAAACTCCTAATTTTACCAGCCTAATTTTTTTTTAATTTATTTTTGTGAAATCATGACTCTTTCAGAGGTCAGGGAGCAGGATCTGAGCATCAAGTCCTTATGCCAGATAAAAGCAGTTTTCTAGTTACAGAGAGCAGGACTGGTCCTGGATTGTCTAAGAACAGAATAGTGCTGGAAGAGAAAATCAAATTGAGTAGCACCGTATTCCTTCAGGTCGGATTGCCACACCATATTGAGCCCATAAGAACATTCCTGTGGACCCGAATTTAAGATAACCTCCCATTTCTTGGGAAAAATTTGGCAGGACTCCTTCAGAAGAAACTAATTGACAGAGAAAAAATTATCATCTAAAGGCCAACAGAGCCCAACTTCACAGCCGAAGGGGTGTGACAGGAAACAGATGAATGGCACAAAGAAATTAAGTTTGAAATAAAAGACTGCTGACTCAGCGAACAACAGCCATGACTCATAATGGACATCAGACAAAGGCTGGGCACTCTCTGCACATACAACCTTTAATAACAGGAACTGCAGCTTATTTTTTTCCCCCTTGTCTCTTTCAAATGCTCTAATATTGATGGGAACCATAATTTCCGTGGCACTTATGCAGACTAAGTATTTGATGTGCCTTGAAGTAGCAATGCTTGCAGAAAAAGCAGTGCAACGACATACGTCCCCAGGAGCTTCGGATGAGGTTGCACAGAATCCTGTCGCACAGTTCAGAGAGGCGCGGGTCCGCAGAGCACTGGGTGCCCTGCCAGTTCTGATGGCAAGGCGGCTACATGAGGCTTTGGGGCAGTCTTGTCAAAGGAACTGACTGAACTTCCTAGTGCCTTTGCATTCTTTCAGATAATAGATCTGCAGTGGCGTGTTCTATAATCGCCAATGGCAAATGGCTCTTCTGACAAAGAAATATTTATCCAGGTATAGCGTCAGCAGTGGTTCTCCGAGGAGCAGGAATTAGTAGAAGTCTCTACAAAGAGTCTTTGAAGTGAGTCACGTTTTCTTAACTAAAAGTGAAGTTACCGTGATGTACTGGGGGTTTTGTGCGTGTGTGTCTTTGGGAGTTTTTAAACAATACAACCGAACAGTGGATCAAAGTGTCCGTGGTTTAAAAGGCTGGCCTTGATTCTGAGCTTGTGGAAGTGTCCTGAGGACAATGCAGGACAACGTCACTTTCCCCTAGCCTCAACCAAGAGAAGCAGCAGAGGGTATCATGCCCATCAGGAGACTTCGTATGACCAGTTGCTTTCATCTCTCATTATATCTGAGTTTCTATCATTTTCTACTTCCAGTTTATTCTGAAAGCTGGTGGACCTGAGAAAACTTTGTTTTCCATTAAGAACCCAACGATTCAAACAGCTGCAAATTCTGTTCCCAGCATGCAAATTCCACCTAGAGAAGTTAGCTGAGCAGCAGCGAGAACAGGCCATGGAATGACTCAGAAAACAGCAAGGTATATAGTATAAGGAGAAAGGGAGAAAATGCAGCACAGCCCAGTCCTTTTGTTTACAGTCAATAAATCCACAGCAGCGACAACCAGGTGAAAAAGTGGCAGTTCTACCTTGCTGCAAGGCCGTGCACACAAATGCTCCGCTGCAGCAGCGACTTAGGCTTCAACTCTGTTAAGAAGGGGCCTCATTACCCTCCATATAGCCTCGAACTTCCCCTGGTTTCACCCAGCCATGAAAAGTTAAAAACGGTAGCAACAAGGTGAAAAAGGTGGGGAAGAGAATAAAACAAAGGATGAGGCCTGATCCTGCAAAGGTCAGTCCCTGTGCAGCTCCCAGACACCGAAGGCCATTCCTCAGCAGCTGGCACAGATGTGCAGTACCATGCTGAACAGGGCATTCTTCATCAGTCAGTGAAGAATAAAAACGGACTAAAAAACTTTCTCTAAGTGGCACAAGATATTGCCACAATAGCTGCGGTACACGAGCAATCTCGAGCACAGGTCACCGGGCTGGTGAGAAGCTGCTCTGCTAGGTGCTCTCACCTCACTGTGTGAGCAGAAGATGGAGGTGTTCTTTCTTTAGATAAGATGCAGAGAGACTACACAACTGCCTCCACATGAGGAACTGCAGAAGAGCTGGGAAGTGAACTCCGCGTTGCTAATCTGTCACATCACCAGCCATTCCTGAATGTAAGCACCACTAGCAAGGTACATCAGGTTTGTCTGCTCTTGTCTCCAGTGGCTCTGGGTTTGCTGTCTTTAAGAATCTCGCATGATTTTTATTATTTGCTGTGTGCAGACAAGAAGGGCTCTATTTCGTTGTGTGCATTTCCCACCATACCACAGTATCCGTAGCTGTTTTCTTTATTGTAAGCTTTCAGCTAACTACAGGTCAGTTTAACGTGAGCTGCCTGCCTCCTTTTTTCTCATTTGTTTATTTTACTTGCAGAGAGATTAAAAACAAAGTTAAACAGTAGGTGAGCAGCAGTTCTGGACTCTGCAGCAGGTCATCTGCTGCGGATGGACTGACTGTTCATTTTTAATTTGCAGTAAAATGAGGGAGGCTGAACATCAGATTTCTCTCCTGTGCCTGTAGCTCATCAGCCAAATGTGTTGCTGCTTCAGGTGCTAATCCCGGCTTGGCTGTGCTTGGCGTCTATCACCTTCGCACAGCAACAGTGAATTAGCTGCCCTTTGAGTGCTCATGTGCTTCCACCTACCTACATTTCCTGCTCACTATTGAAATAAACAACTATTCACATAGATAAACTGCTCATGAGTAGAAAATTTAGGTGGGAGACTTAGGGAGAAGATTTTACAGGCAGCTCTCATTCACGAGCTGTGAAGTTAGTCACAGTTTGTGCTGGGATGAAGCTCCAGCCACAGCTGAACAGAAGGCCTGGGGAGTCTAGAAAAACAGCTCTGCCCAGTCAATGCACTGTCCACCTCGTGGCTTCCAAAAGCACGTCAGGACACCCCACGCTGTTGGAAATTTCATACATTTTTATGCACTACAAAACAGTTAATAGCCTACCTTTCAACAAACTGCCTCTAGATCTCACTTCAGCTGTTATGCTGCTTTTTCAAGGTTAATTATTTTTGATTTGAAAGGGATACACAGCAATTAGCAAAGATCTTCCATGTAAAGAATGTATTTACTTACATGGAGTACGAGTCCCCAGTTACAGGAAGGGAACAAAATCCAAAGGATGAACTTACAATTGGCCAAAAAGTTACTTAGAAATCATTCACTATTTCTGTCCACATAGTCAGTCAGAAAAGAATGTTGTCTCCCTTTTGATGCAGTAACTAGTGGAAATACTTGCTTTTCCAGCCCAGACAACGGAAGAAAAGGTGAATTTGGTCGCTAACCAGTATTTCTCAAAAAAACCTCACAGGAAGCATGTATTTGCTTTCCATAAGGCAACAGTGCCTTGATTTTAATATTCAGGATAATGCAATGTCATTTTCAATAATAGGTCTCATCATCTGCATGTGTTTAGCTATACCAAACCTAAATGATGCTGGAAAACATTCTCCTCATTGTTTGTCATCTCCAGGTTCCCCAGTTTTTTAAACAAATTCAACGATATGTTAATGCACACACAAAAAAGTATTAACCAGTGCACTAAGGCTGTTATAAATATTAAATACACCCACTGTTAATGTTATCATTTTGGGAATTATAACAGAACCCTGCAGAACTTGCTCTAAAAATACAGAAAATGTACAAGAGAATGCATCCTAATAGGTATATTTTACTCATCCTATAGAAACATACTGGCAGGGATGTAACTGTTGTTATAACAATTGTACAACAATTACAATTTTCTCTTAAATTTTTCTTCTGTTATATATAACCTTTTCATAAAATAGGCAAAAGCTAATTTTTAACTGGAAAGAATTAAGAAAATTTTGATGATAATGAAAACATTGGTCATCATGTGGAATTGATTGCTAATGTATAGCCATATATAATGGTGTCTGGTTGGAGGGGGAGGGTAAGGGGAGACAATTTACTATTCACAAATTTCCTTGCTTGTGAAGTTGGTGGATTTCTCATCCTCCTGAGGAAGCCCACTGAGAGGTCTAGGTGAAAATAATACATAAACCCCGGGCAAACACCGTTACTAGATTTACTGCAGTAACTCCTATGTCAATTAAATGGAGATGAGCTTGTTCCAAAGAAGCATATTTAAATGAAGAGCCTGGACCACTCAACAGTACAAAATAAAGAAACACATGTCAGGGCTGATACAGGATCTAGCTTTTTGCTTAAACTGACTTCTGATTAAAAAAGTTAGAGAAAAGAATGCTTCTCAAGCGGGATGAACTATCTATCACGGCAACCCTGAGAACAAGAGTTGGCACAGTTAGTGCAAGCAGAAATCTGAAACCACTACTTTAGATTTGTTTTGCCAAGTTTTAACTAAGTAGATGCAAAATACTGTTCCTTTCATTTTCAGTGCCAGGTATTTTGTCTTTACTCGGTTGATTTTAATAGCTCGCTCAGAAGCTTGGAAATTAATATTTCTTCCATCACCAATTTAAAACTTTTCCATTTGCCAACTATGGATGTTGTTTCTACCGTGTGTTTTCAATGAAGTTGAAATTAATATGGTTCCCTTTGATTTTCCGTCCAAGCGCCAGGGAGCATGGGGCAAACTATGCTTTCATCTCCATCCTTGAGACAGAGCCAGGTCCAGCATCATGTGACCACAACAACACTCCTTTCTTTCCCTCTCTCCCACAACCTTCCAAAAAAGACAATTTTTTTTCTCATGTTTTTCTAAAGACCGGCTCTACAGGCGTTGTCCTGCGCTCTATAGGGGAGGACGATTCCTATGGCCATCATCTCCAGCAGTTCAGCTGCTGCCCTTCCCACACCGAGCTCTTGCTTTGAGCAGAGATGGCCTCAACAGCCTCTTTCCTACCAGCCATGGACATTTCTTTACAGCTTATGGAACTATGATGGCACTCCAGCAATCCTCACCTTTGAAAAGGGGACTGAAGCAAATGTAAATTTGGCTAAACATTATTGTCAGAGTCTTACTAAAGTGATCGTGGGCAAAAGCCATCGTGCAAATTACTGCCTTTATTTTTTAGGAGTGTTTAGGGATATATTTTTTTGCCATTAGGTACCCGTCATTAAAGCTGAATGAGAACTGCATCAGAAGCACAGCTACAACGACCTGTAAGAGAAGGTAAGGGGTTTCAACCATTCAGTGCAACGCATGTCATTAGGACGTTTGCAGCACACGCTGCCGACCATTTTATGTATTTGGATAATGGGCCACGTGGATTTCCAATTCATAAAGAAACTGAGGCCAGGAAAGCATCCTACGCTTTCATGATTTGCACTGGGAAATTAAGAAGGGAAGCCAAGAACAGAAGACCTCTGATGTCTGTGAATCTACACTGGTCCATGAACCAGTACAGAAAAAAATAGAAGTAATTTCTATGTTGTTTTTTTTTTTCTTAAAAGCACCACTATTCTTGATTCTTTATTATCATGTACAGTGACATGACATCTGGCTTCTTGCAATCATAGTGCTAGAATCATTGCTGATTTAGCCGATACTGCAATGATTTTCAGATTTGACATGCTATATCCACAAAACAGATAAGCTTTAGAAGCCTGAACAACCCTGTCACTTCTGTCAGCTGCCTTGTCAGGTATTGTCTGATGGGTGCCTTGCAGACCTGCCTCTCCTGTGGGTGAGAGGGCTCGGTTTGCCCCCTGCCATAAGAGTGTTCTAAAGAAATAGCCTTGAGAAGACCGTGGGGAAAATGCGCAAGCCCCAGCCTGCTCCTCGTGCCAGCATGGGCATGAATACAGAGCACGTGCCACAGAGGATCTCTCTGCTGAGATTCAGAAGAGCGCTCTTGGCTTATGAACCGATCTGAAACTTTCATCTCCCCATGGAACACTTTAATCAGAAACTATTTTCATAATTTGTAAACACTGCCAAATGTTTGATTTCAGGCTAAGTGATCAAAATTTCTGGTGGAAAATAAAATAAATAACAAACCATCAGACAAAGAAAGTAGTTATAAATAATTAAATATGCTGTACTGACAAATACTATTCCCACCTGGATGCTGTGCTTCCAAGACGCAGAGCACAGTTTTCCTAATTAGAAAAAAAAAAGAAAAATAATTATCCGCTATGACAGAACAAGTCAGATCAGAAACAGGGAGTTAGGACTTATGGATGAAGATCAGTGCCTGGGAATCTACTTCCTATTCCTGAACCTACCACACCTGCACCACCTTGGGGACGGCAGTTAATGTCCCTGTCGCACTTCCCTGTTCTATAAAAGAAAAGGAGGGATAATAAACTTCACTTCCCTCACCACAGGAAGCTAAATTAGGGAAATACAGCAATGTGCCCTGAGATCCTCAAAGTGATGAGGGTCAAAGATGTACAAAGTTTTATTTTCACATGGAAAAGATTGTTATAGAGCTACCTCCTACACTGTGTTAATGAGAGAGCTGTGGTTTAAAAGCACCCATTTATTTTCTTCTTTTCCTACTTTTTGATAATGTCTGGGTAATGCTTTTATTCCCAGCAGCTCATCAGACTCTCTGAGATCTCCAATAATAAGGATGTCTTTTAAGATGAACTCTCAGCTCAGGCACATTTTAGGCACTTGTCTCACACCAGGTTTAAAAGATTCCTCAGAATGAAAAACACCCCCAGATTTCCTGGAAGACTAGTACTTAGAGTTCATTGCACACCACTGTGAGCACCTCTGTCATCAGAGACACACTGATGGAGCCAGCTAAACCAAACTAGCTAATGATAATAACAATAAAAAAATCCCTGAGAAAATTTCACCAACAAGCATCACAGGTAATAAAGTGATTCTTCCAGTGCGGTAAGCCAGGCCAAAAAAGAAAGAGGATGACAAAAGAAAATGAAGAAAGGAAAACAAATTCAAGGGTGATAACTATAGGACCCCAGTGGGCTTGTTATGTGAATCGACTGCAGGTAACCACATCCTACTGCCATGATACCTAATAAATTCTGTTGTCTTGTTAAGAGGCTGAAGACAACTGACCTCACTTCCTCCGCTAACAAGGCTGCGCTGCTTTGTGTCCAGACTTTTATTATGCTTATGAAATTTGAACCATTGTATCAGCCGCCTTCCTTCCTTCATCAATGATTACTGCCTCCCAAATTACAGAAGAACAAATGGGAAATGGAAATTCCTCTCCCTTTCTTGTTCAACAGCCCCTTCTTTCCCTCTTCCTAATCCCCTGCAAGATAATTCTCAGCCTCTCAGGACCAGCAGTGCTCAGGCTTGCTTGATTTTGTTTCTGAATATATTATAAGTAATAATAGTAATAAACCAAGAAATGAGAGCAGATTTTATGATGTTCATGTACAGGTGTGACATTTATACATGCAAGGGAGACCTTCATGAGCTGTGAAGCCTGTGCTGGCAACATTCAGCCATTTTGTCCACTGAGAACACACCGCAAGGGGAGAGAGCCAGCCCAAGAGAGCGCGGCCAAGTGGGGTGTTTTGGAGGTCTGCTCCAAGCACAAAGCCTACACAGGCTTTATAACCCACAGCTCTCCTTGTTGCTGCTCAGAGTAGGAGAAATGGTTACTCCTCTTAGCACTCACCTCTGACGAGCAAAACACGCAAAGGCAGCCAAAACTGGGTCCAGCCCAGCTGGCCATGGCCACTCACGATCATGAAAACGCATGAGAAAGGCAGGCCTGTGGCTTGTTGTGTCCGTATTTTGCATCCTTTTCCTCCCAGTCTAAAAGGGTACAAGATGAATCGAGGCAGAGCCATCCCTTCCTGACACAGGACAGGGCAAAAATGTGTTCACACCGCAAAAACACAGAAGACTTGTCCATCAGCTGCTCCTGTTTTGAGTGTTCATTCGTGTAAGAGTGTACCAAGGATGGACCTTTAAAATTTTACAATATGCACCTTAAAAAATGATCAATCATTATTTCCTTTGTCTATGAGACTAGTACCTTCACAGTAATCACTGGCCCCTAAAACAAAAGCCCGCATAGACTCGTCCTTTTCCCTCAGCCAGCCTTAAAATCTAAAAACCTCCCAGCGGTCACCTCTTGCAGCTACTGACCTCCGTTAGAGATGCCCTTGCTGACTAGCCTTACCTTTGGCATCTCAAAGTAAAAAGTGCTGCAAATAAAAATACACGAAGCAACGCAGCTCATGAGGACAGCAGGACAAACTCTGAGTTTCACGGAACAATGAGAGCAGCAGCAGTGAATTTACGCTCCTGAAGCCAAGAGGAAAATGTGGCCTTCACTTTGTTCCAAGAGCTTTTGTCTTCTGGATCTGCTTTGCTCTTTGCTTCTGTTGTGGCACTAACACTGTGCTCGGTACCTCCTTTGCTACCCTTAATAGCTAACACAGCCGACGTCTGCTGTCTAGACTTACTGCCCTTCCAGCAATGAGGGTATGCAAACTCTTAATGGTGTACGCAGCAATAAAACTTGAAATTAAACAGTAAAAACCAAACCAAACCACTATAAAACGTCCAACCCCCTGTTTTCTTGATGACTTTCTCAAGGCTCCTGCACGGGATGATATTTCACCTTTACTGTGTTGTCGCTCTTATTAAGCAAAGGCAGCTTATATTTAACAGTTCCATTATTTTCTTTCCTGCCTCACACAAGACCGCATCAGGAGCCTGCTGTGTGTTTGCAGGCAGACCCAATCTGTTCTGTCTTGCACAGTTCAGGCGTTACCTTCCAAAATGGCCCTGTGGAGCCTGAGGCACCACCAGCAGCTGCTCCGCACGGCTCTCTGTGCCAGGGACGCTGCGCTGCGCACAGGGCACTTAGGAGGAGGATGCCAAGCTGCTGTTGATTTATGTCACCCTCCGAAGCCCCAAAGATATCAAAGGCCTTTATGAATTGCATGTATAAGCTGTTTTATCGCTGTATTTCTTTTAACCCCACCCTGCCCAAATTGTCCATTTCCTCCATCCCTTTCTCTCTCTCTCTCTTTTTAAGAGCGCCTTCTGTTTTGCGTGTGGTCTTGCACGCAACACACACATCTATTCTTCTTGGACTATGCATTCCAGAAAAGGAAGTCAGAAACAAGGAAATAGAAAAGGAAGAAAGAAGGAAAGAAGGAAGAAAGTAACAGAGAATAGTAAAAATCCAGAGTCAAATGTGAGTGGCACAGCTATAATTCTTTATGAAGCAGCAGGTAAGATTGATTGTCAAGGGTCAAAAGGCTAGGTCAAACTCCGCTCATTCGTCAGCTGAATGTCATTTTTGTTTTCCCTGTCACCAGATAGCTCTAAAAAAATTGCAACTCCTTCCTCATTATCTGGGACTTGGCTCCTTTCCTGCCATCCAGTATTAATGAAACTGTGCTTCAAGCCTGGCCTTCATCTTTGAGGTTCTTCTTCATGTACTTCTTCCCTTTCTTAAGTAGTACAGAGCCAGCACAATTTTAAAGATCGTTTTCTCGCACAGAGAAGTTGGAAAATTGCCTCTACAGTGACAATAATTTGAAAACATACATGCAGTATAAACATCTGAATGAACAAAAGCGTAATTAAATCATAGCAGGTCCAAAGCCCACACAGCGATGTAAATGAATCACGGTTAAATCTGCGCACCTCGTATGGAATCTTCAAAAAAACCTGACACAAAACAGTATTTTGAAATCATTTATGAGGAAAAATAATAACTTTGTGTTATAATTACAAGCTGCGCACCACTGGAACAATGCTAATACTGAAATTATCCATCGATTTACTGTTAATATGATTTATATATGCCTGATTCAGATAAAAACGTAGCAAATAATTCCCTTAAAAAGAACTAAACGTCTAAATTAATCGAAATTGAATTACTCCTATGCGGTAAAGTTTCAGCTGGCCCTGAAATGGGATGCCATTTCAAGCCAGCAGTTGGTGACCCGCAGGATGCTTCCTCAAACAAAACCATTTTGTGTCACAGGTCAGTTTAGGTGCAATTATCCTCTCGTGATTTTATATAGAGGCAATACTCTTGTGCTTATTGAGTGCTTTTCACAAAGGGATCTCAGGGTAAATTACACAAATAGTTAAACCTCGTCTAAAGCTTATCCACATGAGGACTGCCTCTGTGTTTAGAGGAACAGAATCAGGGACCCTTCAGTGACAGAGGGAGAGGATTTACTAAATTAATTTTCATTGAACACATTGCTGCACAGGGTGATTTAAGTATGTTGACTAATTGACATAATACCTTCTTTTAGCTAGAAAAATGACCTTTTAAAATATTTATAATCATTCTCGAGCAAAAATATCCCGAAATCCTGTGCTAAATCTGTCTGGAATAACATTTCGCACTAGTCTAATTTCCCTGCACAAGCAAAGGTGGTGACTTCAGCGAAACTCCGCACAAACAGCTTCTCAGGTTGGAAATGCAAAACGTTTTGCAAAAACAAATCAGTTTTAACCGTAACGAGAAGATCAAAATAAACAACAAATCAAAGCAAAAAGAAAAGGTTCTGATTTCAAAATACTTAGCAGACTATCCACCCACAACCTGGGAGGGCAACGTCAAGGCCTGGCTGCTGCAGGAACTCAAGCTCCCTCGTTTGCTTCCAACCACAGGCAGGATACAACACCCTTTGAAAACGTACTGAATTCAGCTCGTAGCGCAGCGGATCACAGAATGCTTAAAATACAGACAAGAGGTTCACAAGCTGGCAGTAATCAGTCGACAAAAATTTGAGAGTACCTGGCTCTCAGTGTAGAATGTACCAACTGTGTAGAATGTGTAGAATGTGTAGAATGCACCAACTTCGGGAACGACTGATATTTTTTGACCTGACTGGGTCTTCAGGCAATACAAGATATGACATGTTTCAGTTTTGACTAACTCTCAAAGGAGATAAAATTAGAGGAAATTCCAGCAGGAGAAAAGTAGTAAAGTGAGAGAAAAAACTATTCTTTATTACTGCAAAACTAGGTTTTCTTTCAAGATGCTTTTCTTTACTCCAAACTTCCAGTGGCAACAAAATTTGAATTTTTGGTTCTGAGATTGGATGAGAATGGCAACAATTAAAATTTGTACAGAGGGCTTGTCAGTAAAACAGTGTTGCTCACAGCACTGTGTTTGACTGTGCACTGCTTTTCTAGTCATGTTGCAGTGCTCCTGTACACCCTTCTGCCTGTGTGCTGCAGTGCATCAGCTTAAAACCCGGAGTCGTTCTACATCACGAATGTCGGAAGCAGCACTGTGGGATCAGGCCGACTACATGGATAAAAGTAACCGGAGAACAGAGTTGAGCACTGTCTAGGAGAGCCTCTTTCCTTACGTCAAATGACTGATTAAGAGATCCCAGCTGGGTTTTGCATGAGGCCTTGTTCACTGAAATATTAATAGATGACATTTAGCTAAACAGTACAACAGAACCACGATACTGTGCTGGGAACTGCCACCGTAAACACATTTTACTTCCCTGGATGAATACTAATTTGTAGGAAGCGGTTGCCAAACTGTCATGGTTTCTTCTGACAAGCTACAACCTTCTCTACTATTCACATCTCTTAGGAATTACACAGCTTTTTTTGGTCACATCTAGCACAGAAATTAGCTGAGGAGGCAGTGAATCCTCCTCTCTCGCTCAGGTGGGAGGAGGGGAGCATGGGGAAGCCCCCGTGGTTGTAACACAAGCAGCTGCTTTAGTCAATAGTTTGGAAGTGATGCCGATTGTCAAGCAGGTGTGGTGAAAACCAAAGTTTCAGCTCCGTAAGTGCCACTCAGAATTGCTTCCATCACTTAGCTGAGGAACATTGTTAATTACGTGGAACCCAATCACAAATGCTAGATGTTTAGTGAAGGAAAAGATGGTACGTGAGCCTTCATGCCTGCTGAAAGTCAGTCAGTTAGTTCACCCATGATACACTTTGTTTCTTTCTCCTTACTCTGAACTAGCCCCACTGCTCTCACCTTTCTCAAAAATTTACCCTTTTCATTTCCTTTTTGTTTATATTTTCCCCCCTCTGTTTCCTTTCATTCTGTGACTCCTCAGGGTTCCCTGTATGGATTCGCTGTAGACCATCAGGCAGCATCTTTACAACTCTTACTGCATGAAACTGAACCACATGAGTGAAAAGCAGTTGAATTCCTCTCAATTTTGGCAACGGCAGTTTGAAAGCTGCCCACTGAGATGGATTTTTGAAAAATGTCTATGCTGTTTTCCGTGTTATTGAGGGCTTCAGTTTTACAGGGAGACAATGAGCTAAATTTTACTCTTATCTGCCTGAGGATTCTTCCTTGCTTTTTGGCCCAGCAACTGTCATATAATTAATACAGGAAGATAAACTGTAGTAAGCTGCTCTGTCCTTGAATAGGGTATTAGTAGCACCTTGTTCTCATCATTGCTTTAATCAGACGCTAGTAGCATGTCTAGTGCAGGCCGATACTACCTGCCTTGTTCTTCCATGTTATTGTTAACGCTGATGTTCATGTAACTTAAAACCATTTCTAAGCAGACTTTTCCTCAGAACTTTACCCTCTCATCTCCACTTACTTTTTTTTGCCATTTTCTGCATCAGTTGCTAACAACCATATTACTGCGACATGAACAACACTTCTCTGACTGACTTCAATCTTCCACTTAGCCGTGCGCCAGCTCTATACATTTTGCAGCTCCTCATAAACCCACATACCAGTCCTTTTCCTTGTCATCAGAGTCTTATTTGAGCCTGTTTTCCTAAATGGTGGAGTATGTTTTCACCACATTTGCACATAGCATCCCACCTCATCTTCAGCCCCCCTCCTAACTCACACCTCTGGTTTCTGCTTCCCGAATGGAAACTTAATGCACTGACATGTCTATTCTTTCCTGACTCTCTATTCGGTTCTTTAAGGTTTAAATTTTCATATTGAAATTTACATAAGCCTGTCACTCCAGCATCTTTACAGCTCTCTCCAGTCATCACCAGGGCCTGACACCATCTTTATGTCTTCCGTTTAGTCTCCCTGATGAGCCCCAGGTTTATGGCAAACCAGCATAAAATTACATGTATGTTCCGATCATGCTGATTTATCTCTTTCAATGCCTCACCTCCTTCTGCAGTTGTGCTTTTGGAGTCCTCGAGTCAGTCCTAAAATTCTACATCACAAATTCTGGAAATGAATCCAAAACTGGATTTTCCTAAACAATCAAGGAACCAACAAGGATGGACTTTGCAAGACAGAAGGGCAGGCTCTAGAAAGCTGTAGTGAGAGCCGTTAAAATAAATGTGTGAGCCGCAAGCAATATAGGACTGTTATTTCTTTGGCATCAAAAGAGGCCTGAAACATCCAAAACCAACAAAAAGAGCTTTGATAGCACTATGGTCCGTGAAAATGAGAGGTTTAACAGCCTCCCTCTAAGCCTTGGCTTTGGCCAACAGCTGGCAAACTCAGGGCTCTTGCTCCGGCCTCACAACAAAAAACAGTATACAAAAATCAAAAGATCAAAAAGGCAAACGAGGGTTCTTCCTGCTTCAGCTTATTGCTGCTCCAAAGATTTTCCAAAAGTGACTTCTAGCTTTGTGTGAGAAAAAGCAGCTCTTTCTTGCAGCTGCAGTATGTGGGGAAGCGAACAATAGGGCACAGGACTATAGATAATGCTTCATCGCATCCTAACATCATTTCATGGCATTGAATTGAAAGATCCCTAAATACTCCAACCGTGAGCCAGATGATGCAATTATCGCTTGAGCATAATTCCTATTCACTGAAGGAAATTTGCCTGAGTAAGAACTTATAAGCTTCCCTTGTTATCGGATTATTCTTTATGCCTTGTATGTATCATGAGTAGCTGGGGCAGATAACTACATAAAAAAATCATTTAGAGAAAGTTCATGGACAGAAATGATTTCTCAGAATCGGGGAGTAAAGCTTTATAACAACTTTAATGCAGAAAGCTGTGAATGGTATGAATTTGCCGCTTTCCTTTTAACATTAAATTGAGATTTAGTATGACTACTTTAATTTGTCACAAATGCACATAAGCAAGGCTGAAGGACTAATACGCAGAGACCTGAAATAGATTTCAACAGGAAGCTTCGCATTTCTGCAGGCGTAGCAACACCACTATTTTAAGAAATGAGGATCAAATTAAATGTTTGCTGCTGTAACGCAGCGTTGCCAACAGTGTCAGTAAATTTATGAACAGTTTATAATTTTGACTGTCTTCCAGACAGTGGGTCATATGTGCATTAAAGTAGTCATAATAACCTGTCAGTAAAAATTTCCTGTAGCACATTCATAGAAAAAAAATGTTTGCAAGTTGAACAGCTCGCTTATGCACTGGCAGAACAATTTCGCATGTGAAGTGGTACAGCCAACCCCTCTAAAAAATTATTCCTGTTTGATCTGATGTGCTAACTGGGATTTTAAGATTTTTTTTTTTTAATTTACAGAATTCCGTTACAGAATTCACCAAAAAGCTCTTTTAACATACAGCCATTGACTAGAATATCGCTTGCTCTTGCCCTTAGTTCTTGCTCCTAGAGAAATAAACAATTATCCATATTTGACATACGAGTTGTTATTTACCATCTCTACTGGGTAGTGTGCAGAAAGTGAGAAAGGCTTTCCAAACACTTTGGGAGGCAGCATTCGACAATCTGAAGCGTGCCAGCCAGCGTGTCGTCATTCCAGCTACAATTTCCCCAGGATTCGTATGCCCTCATGTTCTCTTCCCCTGTTTGGAGCTGCTCTTGCTGCCCCTGCAGTAAACTTTTCTCAGCAGGATCAGGACCACCACGATGCTCTCACTGTTTAATCTCAGCAAACAGAATGGTTTTCGAGCCTGTGCCCACCCATGATGTCACCCATGATGTTCAGAGTGCTGAAATCCCAAATATCACCCATCAGTCATTCCTAGTGCTGCTTGTCCCTCCTAGAGGGATACGGCACCAGCAAGGTCAGCCGCAATTGGAAGTGCAACGCTCGCTCACTAAAACAGAGCTGGGGAGGCATCCTGCTCCCCCTCTTACTAGCTTAAAAAACACAGAAAATGTGAGTGAAAGCATTCAGCTTTGAACATCTCTGCAGTGAGCTGTCACTTGCCGGGATATTAGGAGGGAACACTTCTCTTGGCTAACGTGTGAGATTTGTGCGTACCTTTGAGAGGAAGAATTGCCTCAGTTTACTCAGCCCATTACAAAGCGGCTTATAACAGTCACACAGGGGGTCTGGTCTGTGGATGCTTTATTTCAGAAGGTAGCACGCTGCCTTCACGTGTGGTTCAACACTGTGGTCAAGGAGAAGGTGGCCCCAGCATCCCTGCTAACGAGCATCCCCTCTCATACTAACAAACTAAACATCACTGCTTCCGTTTCAGCAAAAATGAGGTAAACTTAACTTTGCCTGTGCAGGGACCCTTTGCAAGAGACAGTCGACATGTAAAGCATTTAAACGAGCACTCAGAGTTGCAGGCTGAGTGCCTTCCTTTCTGTGCCTTGCTTTAAATATCCCAAACAAACCCAGCCTGAAATAGCCATTAATAGAGACCCCTGGAAGACAGAAAATCACCTAAATGTGCACGGACCATTACATACAGTCATGTTAAGGTGAAGGTATTTCTCTCTAACTCCAAAAGAAAACTTATTATGTTGGGAAAAAAATGACTGTCCTTGATTCCGATCTTGTAGCTAGCACCTCCTGTGTTTGCTCAGGACACCAGAAATTCAATCCACGTAGTCAAGTACAAATTTGGTAACTTTGTCTTAATTTACTAAGGTCACTAATAAAGTTATTAAGCACATATCCTGGATATAAGAACATACAAAACACATTTCCACTGAGTTTAACCAGACTATTTCTAAACTTCCATACATGTTAAGTAGCATTCTGAACGGATGCTTAAAGACTCTAATTACGAAAAAGTTTGGCCTTTGTTTCTATTGAAGACAAACTTCATTCTCAACATTATATAAAGATTTCTACTCTTTTTGTTAAACGGCTGTTCTTTGATTCCCGTTTTTGCTTGCACTGTGCACTAAGTACAAATTCTTTAAGCTTTCTGGAGTGATTTCTAAACATTTTCGTGTTACATTTCATTTAGAATGTTTTATGCCTTGTATATAGTTTAGAGTTTTACATCTTAGGTTTATTGTCCTGTATTTAACTATATTGAACTTTATCCTCTGTTGTACTGCCCAGGTATAGAGTTCTGGTAGAAGGGATGAGGTAAGGAGGAGGAAAAATAAACCTTTGGAACCTGCTATGAGTGCACCCTAAATGCAAAGCTCTGAAATGTAACTGTTATCACTTTCACAATTATGTAAATATAAATTTAGCATATTCGGTAAGAGACAGAAGCAAAGCATTTGATTAAACATCATCAAAAAATGGCAAGTTTAGATACAACGGTCGACACAACTTTTAATATTCAAGTTTAGGTTCAGTCTGTTCTTTACAGAACCGAAGTAATTCAATATAAAACTTTTAATTAAGGATGTTCTCCAACTGGGTATTGTTGGCACACGGATTTCAGCACAGCATGTACCTTTTGATCATAACGATACCCGTATCCAGCAGATAGTTATCAGAACAATAATGGACAGGCCACGGCAAGAGACAGTGGAAGAAGATGTTTCCATAATTAAAAAAAGAAGTATCAATAGTTCCTCTGTACTCAGGACAAGGTGGGTGAACAGAACCATGTTAATAATTATTCTGGGAGGCTACAGGGTACTGGTATTGATGAGTTTTCTGGCCTTGTCATGTTATGCTCTTTATTGCATATCTCATGTGCTATCCAAACCGTAAACTCATTCCCCTTGCTCCTGCTACTCTGGATAGAATGGCAGGCATTGAGCCTTCATAAAACAATTGTTTCCTATTGCTTTATAATATTTTGTTCATCTTGGAGCAGCCGCTGGGATAGATTAAATGGAAAGCTGACATATCTAACCATAATGAAAAGGACTGTCCTTTCCTGTGGCAGTTGGTGCTGGGGAGAGGATTACAGGCTACAAAACACTTTAAACAGACATTGCAAATTTCTGCAGAGCAGCTGTCCTGGTTTCAGCTGGAATAAAGTTAATTTTCTTCCTGGTAGCTGGTGCAGTGCTGCGTTTTGGATTTAGGATGAGAATAATGCTGATGACACACTGATGCTTTTAGTTGCTGCTAAACCATGTTTCTACCAAGTCAAGGACTTTTCAGCTTCTCGTATGGCTGTGCCAGTGGGGACTGGGAGTGCTCAGGGAGCTGGGGGAGGACACGGCCAGGACGGCTGTCCCAAAACGCCCAAAGGGATGTTCCATACCATACGATGTCATGCCCAGTGTACAAACTGGGGGCAGTTAGATGGGAGCACCACAACTCTTGGATTGGCGGGCGTTGGTCAGTGAGTGGTGAGCAGCTGTATAGTGCATCACTTGATTTGTATATTATATCATTATTAATTTTATTATCACTATCATTATTATTATTATTTTCCCTTCTTTTTCTGTCCTATTAAACTGTCTGTATCTCAGCTCATGAGCTTTACTTTTTGTTTTCCGATTCAGTCCCTCATCCCACTGCAGAGTTGGGGGAGGAGTGAGCAAGTGGCTGCTTATTTGCCAGCTGGGGTTAAACCTTGACAAACCCAGAACTTCATCATCTTGGTGAGAAAGCTGTCTGAGGTGACTGCTAGGCTACTTCTGGTCTTTTTTTAAAGATTGTGGAGATGAACAGGGAAAAGCAAATTAGGACCCATCTTAACATGGTTCACTTCATGAAAATCTCACTTTGATCCTTGAGGAAACTTATGAAGTGGATTTTCTTAGAAGTAAGGTCTGAGCACATGCAGGAGGAAAGAAAAAATTGGGAATAACCCAAATAGATTTCTAAGTGATAAGTCGTGCCTGACTAGCAAGGTTGCTATATGTGGTAAAATGACTAGATCTGTGGAAAAGGGAAGAGCAGTGAAGGTTGTCTGCATTGATTCCAGGAAAGCTTTTTACAAGGTTTAAGTCTGGAACAATACGTTTTGGTCTATTAGATGGGTGAAAAGACTGGGTTTTCCTCCCTGTGCGGACCAGCCGGGAGTCCGAATATTTCACCTGATTTCCAGACGAGACTCACGGCAGTAATAGTTCACAGTCCGTGATCCTCAGGTCCTCTGGGGGTGCAGGCCCTCAGGCCTTGGGCTGGCCCCAGCCGGGCCCGGACGCCAGCCAGCAGGGTACCAGGAGCTCCCCCTCCGTAGCGCCGCCCGGGAGCCAAGAGGGCGATCCGCCCCCTGCCTGCTGCTTTTAAGGGCTCCCGACGTAACGTTACGTTCACCTGACGCTCTTAACCAATTAAATGCGGAATCACTGTACTGAAGAGGGCGATCCGCCCCCTGCCTGCTGCTTTTAAGGGCTCCCGACGTAACGTTACGTTCACCTGACGCTCTTAACCAATTAAATGCGGAATCATTGTACTGCATGGAATAGCTCTATTTGTCCATCTCCCAAAACAAGGAAGCTTTAGCTCAAACCAGGACACCATGAGAGCAGCTGGTGCTTCTGTTCAAACACCAGCCTAGGGCCTGCCTGCAGGATCTGGTGTTGCTGGCTGCACGTGGAAGCCACAGACTTGTGTACCTCAGCTGTTTAGTTTTTGCTTCCTTCTGCCCTCCCTCTTCACAGCACTTACTAATTCCAGTGATTTTTCCTTCTTTGTCTTTCCTCTCTACCCCCATCCGAGCAGTTGGGTCTGCTAGGAAACCTATCCCTGATTTTGCCTCTGCACTTGTTGCGTGTTCCTCCCTTGTTGCATGTTCCTCCCTTGTTGCATGCTTCGAGTTGTAATGTACATCAGAAAGACTAATAAATCACTAATAAAGACACATCTCCAAGAAAAACCTGTCTGCTCAAGAAGACGAGACATCCTTGAGCAGCTTTATTCTTCTCTGTTACATCTATCTGCACAGCTTCATCCGCTCATACATCCTGTGTTTAGGGCCTTATCCTGCAGTCAACTCTTACATGAAAAATTTATCAGCAAAATTACTGTCAGACATCATTTTCTGAAGGAGGTCAATGCTGGAGACTGGACATTAAGGTAGATGGATTCCTGTCCAGATGCAATATGACAATTTCTGTATCTTTAGGCTCACAAAATGACTCACTTTTCAGCTGGAATGGTGCTTTACTGCCACGACAGTCTGCCAGGCTGAACTTATAGACGTTGTTGTCTTACTGTATATGCGCCTGAAAATGCTTTAGTATATCCTACATACCTAGCACTCTTTGGTGTGCGCTTCACAGAACTATGGTAGGTCTGGTCTCTGCCTCACCAGCCCTGGGTTGCTGATACAGCTGGGAAGCTGTCTCATATTTCCTACCTTCTCTTCCCCCTCCCCCCCGCAAATATACACCATCGCTCTGACCATTGGAACAACAGGAGTTACGAGATCATATGTAGGCACAGCTGCTACACTATATTGACTTGGTCAGCTGCGTAGCCATTAGATGGCTTTATGACTCCCTTTTTAGGCATACAACAACTTCAAGTTAAGGAGTCATCAATCTAATTGTCCTTTTTCTGCTGAAAAGTAACAACAATACATTTCTAGCATATTGGAGACTAATTATATTCCAAGAAAAGCCCAGTAACACGCAGTGAGTAAGCACCTGAATCCCTTCATTCCATTATTACTGAAGACTATTCCCTGGCAAATTTTTTCCCAATGTGAACACTTCCCAGTGCAGTATTCTCGCTAAGCCCACAGCCCTCACGTCGATAGGAATGCTGTAAGAGGCTTCTCCAGCAAGAATAAGGAAAGAGTAGAGCGATCTTGCAGCTGTGATAATTCAGAGTCACCCACAGAGCTGCACCTGCAGCATCCCCTTTGCTGACAGAATATTAAGAACTGGGCCTTTCCATATAATTTTGTGGCTATGAAATCATTCCCTGGATATAGGAAACTGTTCACGGCACCAGCTGAACACAAAGCAAACGATCCCAGCTCTTCGATCCAAGCGGGCGAATTCCCTCCAGTCTGTCTGTGCAGACTAACACAAACGATACATCACCCGGCTGGTGCTGAGACACATTAGGTGCTCGGCAGGTGGAAGATGGCATGTTGTTTTGCATGGCACGTTGGAATTGACCCTTCAAAGCCTGAAACTATTTGTTCTTTCGTCTACAACCCAACCTCGTAATGAAGTAGCGACTTGTGGTAGCACTCGGTACATTAATCATATTTTTGAGTGGTAACACTGGATGCCTGATCGCTGCTCTACTGCAGCTCAGGCTGGTATTAAAGCAAAAGCTCAGGGATCTTGATCTACTGCATCTGTGTGACACAGCTGATCATTTTCTCTTTTTCTGCACAACATTCCTTGGCTTTCCCTCACCTTCTGTTTCCTAGAGCAGAAGGTGGTGTGGTGGTTGGGGTCCCACGTCACTTACCCGGGTGGAGAAGAGTGCATTCTCGCTTTCTGGCACAGAGATACCACCTCCATTACATGCTGGTTTTCATACGTTCTTAGTGTTTTTCTTTTTTGCTCCTAAAAAATTGTAATGTTTTTTACGCAGACCTTCCAGGTGCATTCACTGTTGCACCTTCAGCTGTAGTCTGTAAGCTCATGATTCCTGAAGAGAGTCTTCACCCTGCCACTGTCACTTTCTGTTCAGTTTGCCCCATCTCCCTTCTTTTTGGGAGCCTGTTTGCCATTACAGGCCTGCTGTCTGCAGCACATACGATTGATTCAGTCATTAACGTGCATGATGTTTTGTAGAGAAATAAAAAAGACAGATTCCTGCCACGAGGAATTTACATTGGAAAAATGACTTTATTCTCTTCTCTAATTCTCCTCTTTTTCTGTCAAGATTGACAACATCTTCATGATTCCTTCTCCTCAGGCCTCCAATGTAAACTCTAATTGTTCTTCTGCCCTGGTAAAAAGAGTTTTTTTATGACTGACCTTCACAATTTGCTTTCACCCTCACCGGGCAAAAGCACCTTTCTCATCTTTGCCTTCCTGTCTACTCATAACTATTTGCTGGACTGCTGCATCCTGTTTCTTTTCCCTGCAATTCAGAAAGTCACTCCAAAATCAGCTACTGTTACTCTCCCTGCTCATGAATCTTCTCACTTCTCCTATCTACTTCCATACCAAGCTCATGCCTCTCCTTACCATTTTCAAATCTCTCCTTGTGCTTGACTATAACGTTAAACTTTTTTTCCCCCAACATTCTCTATTCAACTCTTGCCATCTAGCAATCTTTTTCCAGCCTCTTCCCCCTTTAGTTCTGGCTTCTCACCTTCTAGTCACCTACCCTGGTACCGGATCAGTTACCTAGTGATTGCTGTCCACCAAGTTTCCTGCTCTCAATCTGGAAACTTCTAAATACTCCCCACTCAGTGAAGCTAAAGTGAGATGGTCCATTCCTCACTCTGAGTCCTTCCTTTAATCCCCCACAAAGGTCAACCACTTACTGTAACTACCATATGAACCGCACAGTACATGTTTGTGGTTTTGTTCTGGAGCTGCTGGAGTTGCTATGGTTTCAAAACAGTTAGGATGCCTCTTCTGTTAAATTTATGGAATCTCAATCCCTGCTCTTTGTTTGGTGCAGTGCAAAGGTTGTAAAGCACTTTACAAAACAACGCAGTGTAACACAAATAACTAACAATGACAAACAAAACGTAAGCGAGAGAGAACATACTTGCACTTGGGCAAAAAGCACTGTGGAAACTTCATATCTAACTAGTACTAGTCTTCATCAAAGTTGTGATGTCATTAGAGAAACCTCTAACTAAATCGATAGTTAAGCGATACTGAAGTCTGAATCACAATCAAACATTTTCAGCAAGTGCTGAATTACATCAAATAATGTCACATAAATAGTAAAACGCTTCAGAAAGTGCTTAACTTCAGTTACAATATCCTTGTACTTTTACTTTCCATGCAATGCGGGTCATTTGCCCACTATAAAAGCCCTGGCAGGAGCCTATTATAAACCATCCAGTGATGGCAGAATGCTTTTGTCAGATGAATTTGCATTTAGAATATACAAAGGGAGGGAAGGAAGGAAGGAAGAAGTAGCAAGTAATGCGTTAAATTTCTATAGTTATTAGTGAAAACAAACCAAACCAATACAATCGAACAATCATATTTTCTAATACGTGCAGACAATTATTTGAAACAGAACATACTGCAACCCCAAGTTGGACCTCCTAGTGACTGGTGAAGATGAATTAACATCTGGTTACTGGTATGCTGGTAAGTGATGAGAAACCAGAGATCATGACCAGATTAGGTTCACCAGGTTCCTGATGTCATATAGAGACCTGAACTCTTACTGACATTTACAGCTGAGGATCCAAAAGAAAAATTACTGAAAGCAAAAAGAATTTGAACAAAACCTGACTAAAGGAGAAAAACATATCAGGAAAACGTGAATATCACCATTTGATAGCAAACAGGCATAATTAAGAAAAGAGCATAATTTTGACTAAAATCCTGCCCCTGATTAATAGAAAATCAAAAGGAGAAATAAGAAAAAAACCCCAGTAATGTGCCAGGACCATTATTAGGCAAAAAAAGTAAAAAATTGTTAAAACTAAGCAGAAAAGCCAAACCTACTCTGTAAATAAGACACAAACCTGGTATCAGTCCAAATAAAAATAATTTAAAAGATGTTATTGGATTCTCTTAATTGAGAAACAGGATAAGTAGCACCAATCAACACGGCTTTAAGAAAAACAGGCTTAGCTGGACAAGGCTGACTACAGTCTTCAAGAGCGCTACAAGTTTGTTGGATAAAGAAATTGCGATGACATGAACTCCTCAGCCTTCCTTTTTAGAAAATCAGGCGTATACCATAACAATATAGTACATGTCAAACGGATTAAGAACTGACTAACTGACAGTTTGACACTTGGGCATAATTCTCTGAGAGGGGTATTTTTAACAGTCTCTGCATGGATCAAAAGTTGACACAGAAGAACACGACCACTGCGATGCCCAAAGGGGTTTACATTGTCTTTCACAACTTTCAATGTTTTCATCCCACAAGTAAACATATCATCACCACAGCAAAATGGCAAATACTGGGAGGAACCGTTAAAAGCAACCTGGCAGACCTGGTGAGCTGGATCCAAATCCATTTAACACGGTACACAATGGACAATGACATGTGGACGGACATGGCAAGAGGACCTATCTCCAAAAGGAGGACTACCTCTTGCAAGCTAAAGCTGCTTATTTTAATGCATTACAGAACTTCCAAGGCACAGCTGCAACCCAAAGAACCACTGGAATCAGAAATACCATGTGCAAAAGGACAAGATAACATTATTGCTGTGTCAAAGCCGCTGTGAAAAAGGTACTGGAGCACTGTATCAAGTTCCAGTAACCAAAGAAAAAGTTCTTAAGAAGGTCTTGAAAAATAGAAGAGGTATGGGAAAGAACTGATAAAATTCTTAGAGAAAGTGCTCTACTGTGACAGACTGGAAGAGCTTGACTTCAATTCCTCTGAAACAAAACCAAGCAAATAGTGAGCGAGGTCACGCGATTTCACCAAAAGTCTCCCCAAGGTAGGCATAAGAAGCTGAATTCTAGGTATATACAAAAAAGGAAATAAACCAGCTTGTAAGTAATAAAGGCCGCTGCAAAAAAGAGCTGTCAGGATTTTCCCACTGTTCTGAATTAAAAGTCGTTATTTGATTTCTTTCCAGAAGAAAAGTGCCAGCTTAACTCCAGAATCAGCTGAGTGAAAAATAAGAATATTTTGCACGAGAAAATTATGCCTTAAGTTCTAAACACCTGAAATTATAAACCCAGCTGGGCTGGGTTCATAGCTGTATTTTCTGGATCAGAAAGTATATGTCACGTGCCCCCAATGACAAAATGCAATGCAGGCAACATTTTAGAGCAGCAAACCAAGTCCCTCCAAAGTCTAATGCTGGAGATTTTCTATTTGCTATATAGATTTTGTGGAAGAACTCGAGCACAGGGGGAAGAATACTGACATCAACCTTTGGAAATCAGGGTGTTGATGCTGTTTTGAAGTTCTTGCTGAATCACTGTATTCACTTCACAGGAAAGAGGTTTTTTCACCGGTTTCCGAGCAGCCATGGTGTTATCATATGCCTAATTCTCCAAGCTTATAACATGCTTTGAAATTTCCTGAAACCTGGCAAATCACTTTTTTTTCTCTAAACTGCTTCTGGAGCGCCAGTTATGGGATGAGGCAGACGGGACTTGCCTGTTCCTGAGCGTGCAGATATATTATCTGCTTAATTGCATGTATTGCTTCCTCTCACTCGTACTACAGATGCTGTCTAACCGTTCAGGAGCTGATTATCACCTTCCCTATCGGCCCCCGATAATTACCTGTTGTTTACCCTTCCCTGCTCTCCTGCTTGACAGCTTCCCCATTACCCTCCTAATGTCCTGTAAAGTTGAAGGCATTGCAGGACTTTATTGTTACAGTTTCGTGGGAAAAAAAACAAGAACTGAATAGTGGCTGAATCTAAAAGCAAGCAGCACAGTCTTTGAAGCTTGGAGTATTCAAAATCATGGAAAGAGAATGAATTTAACTCTTTAGCAGTCAGTTGACATTACTGGCTGCTGGTGTGGCTCACAGGCTGAAGGGATGCCTTTGTGCTGCCTAAATAAATATGTTTATTTCTGGAAAGAAAGACATCTCTTTCCAGTTGTACATGTCTGTTCAGTCTCTGTAGAGAAATCCAAGAGAAGTTTGCCATGGGGTTGGAATCTGGCGGATATCCCATAGTAATGTGCCCTGACCAACTCAGGTGACATTTTGGGTTGGTCCGCCCCTCACTAAGGTACGCTGACTTCACAGCTCTACAAACCAAAGTGTTTACTGTACCGAGTGGGGAGGATAAGAAGTGAAAATTCAAGGAGTTTGTCTCTGAGAAGATTGAAGTTTAGACCAATGCCCTGATACATCTTGTCTGAGACAGCCCGTTATTGCCAGTTATGGCTTGGATTTTTTGGTAGCCTGGGTGTCTGTTTTCTCAGAACTGTGTTCATTTCACGTAGACCAGCATGCCTTCCCAGTCTCATCACTGCATCAGCACCGACTTGCTTTAAAAACCAATAGCTGTATCTTCTTATTTTGCTAATTAAATAATTCAGTAATCACCCTTCCTTTGACACTGTAAGATCAAATACAATTTTCTAGGGAATAATAGTAATAATAATGATGTGTGCAAAATTTCAGAGGGACCTTAGCGGTTGACTCTTAGTGGTTTATCCAAAATAGGAACCTATCATCCAAATGGTTCCTATATTAGCATGTAGAGAAAATGCCATAGAGTGACTTTGTTATCATCTTAGCATGATATTAACATTAATGTTTGATATACATTCCTCAACTGAACAAAGAGCCAAAAGAAATGAAATGATATTTGCAGTAAAATTCAGAACCATCACTTCTCACAGTGGTCACAGGCCACCTGAGAAATACCAGGCTGCTTCACTCCATTGTCTTATTAGCAATTACTTAAAAATGTCTTCTAGAAAATCTCTATTTGGTACCTGAAGTGTTAATCAAACCTTAGTTGATCCAGGGGAGTTCTTCCCTGCAGGACCTCAGAGACAGTTGTAATTAATTTGATCTTCTCCAGTCATTAACTCAGATTCATAGTGAGCTCTCCACACACTGCTCTATTAATTCACTGGAGATCAGTTCTCAGGATTCATTTAGTTAAGCAGCACTGCTGGATTACATTTTAAAACCCTTTAAACTGGTTGTAATTGATGTCTGTTTATAGAAGCTTACTTTAATGGAGTCAACGTGAGATGAAAATCTACCATACTAGTCTAAGATAGTGCCTGGCTGTTTAAAGCATGTCTCCAGAGGCATCCAGTTAAATAAGAGACACTGCAAAATAAAATAAATTCCTCATTAATCACCAACCTACTCTTGGCATTTATAAAATAGTTTTTGGTCCTCATGACTGCTGGTACCTTGGAAACGAATTTAAAGCAGATCTTCACTGTGCAATAACATACACATTTGTTAGGTATTAAGACCTGTTCTTGAACCCAGCCAACAAAGCTCCTGTTGGCTTCAATGTAAAGTCAACAAGGGTGAACGTAAAGAGCAATGTTGTCTGCTGTTAAAATCCCAACACAGCCAGCACAATGGCTGTACTTCTCATTGTCAGGGAGCAACTCTGCTTGCAAGAAGCTCTTCTCAAAGTGCTGAAGCAACAACACCTGGGCATTAGCACTCTGAAGACTATTCCGCTCTTGCTCTTCAGCAATTAAAGTGTAGGTCAGATAATGGTGTTACTGCTGCTTAAATAGCTTGTCTAATTTCTCTCTTCTGCACAGCAGCAGATAGTTACAGTAACGTCATTTAAAACAGAAAGTCTGAATATAGAGTCTGGTCAAAAATACACAGCTTGGAGACACCTTTGAAGCGATATAAGAATACTCTTATTTATTGTATTTTGGGCAGAAGACTGGAAACTCTACCGATCCTTCGTGGACCGCTAGCGTTATGCATTCTGCTTCCACACCTGGACTATGACATACCTGGACATCTCAAAGCAAATACAGAGCAGCTTGGGTCTATCTGTTTCTGTGGCTAGACATAACCTGTGTAACATGGGACAAAATACCCCAGGTAACGTTTTCTGAAGTAGCTCATTGACCACGGAGTCTCTGTTTATGGGACACTAATTTGAGACCACACACACTTGAATTTCTTTCTAAGCACTCAGACTTTTAACTGAAATGAAGAGCAAATTCAGGTGTTCATTTTCTCTGAAAACGAAACCCAAGCTCTCTTAGTTTGTCATCCAAAACCCGCAAGCATCACAAACTAATATTCATGCAGAAAATAAAACGGGGCTTTGTGTTGGTCTCCGTGACCACCGAAGAAAGATAAACCTATTATTAAGTGATCTACTATTACATCTACCGTTATCTACCGTTCATTTGTAACTTCTTTACAGGGCTGTTGTAAGGCTAAATTAATAGCTTTAAAAACTTGCAAGATCTTGGGTGGAAGATGTTATTTAAATGCAAAATCAAAATGTTGCAAGACATGGAGGAGAGATTCCTATCTTGCAGTACCCTTTTCTAGAATAATGTGTTTCAGACATCCCCGCTTTGTGCACGAAATGCAAAGAAAAATGAGAGTATTAGTAGTTTAGTTTAGAAATTACAGGCTTAATATTCTCAGGGCCAGATTCTCTTGTTTTACAGGCAGTGGTTTTCTGATGTTCTGCAGGTAAACCAGTACAGAAAATGGCCCTCGATATGATAAATTTTTTCCAGGCTATTTTATCTGCTAGGTTTTGTGTGTACAGGGGAAAGATCATATATACCTTTCATATACGAATGGTAAAGGGATGGAAAATACTGGATACACTTTTTTTCTCAAACCCTAATTGCAGCAAGATATTTACTCAGCATTCTTTGGGTCCACTCAATCACTCATACTTAAAGCATGGCTTGAGTGCAGAAGGACAGTATGTGCTTTCACAACAAGATGAGACAAATTGCAACAATCTCCTTTAATGTGATCTCATACCAGATGAGCTGAACAATACTAGAGGAAGCCAATGGCAAACTTGACTGTTTTCTGCCAAATAAAAGTGAGGTGGAAATGGAGGTCGGTGATTTTCTTGGTGATAGTGTTCTTCTTGTCAGAAGTGAAAAGGAACTGGGGTGCTGCTCACAGCAAATGCAGTGGGTAATTTTGTTAAGTATACGTTATTCACTGCAGCTTATAATATACAAAAAAACCCTCAGCAATGTTGTTTGATTCTCCAAGACGGGAAAGTTTCTACAAATAAGGCACAAGCAAAAAGCTGCAAAAGAGAAGGAGGTGCCTTACGCTTTTCTGTATTTATGTTTCTCTGGGATGTGCCACCACATCATCTCAGCACCACAGAGCTGTAAAGTTAATTCTGTTAACAGGTAGGGGATGATTGATGCCATTTTACCGAGGGAGACTGATGAGCAGGATGGGTCTGTGACTGGCTCTATGCTGCTCAGTATGTCCGCAACATGCCAGGGAAGAGAAAACAAACATCTAACATTCATACCAGGGACTTGATCACAACCCATCTTTTTTTACCTACCCAGATGAAATGAAAATTCCTCAAAAGGTCAAACAGATGTCTGAACAGCTTCTTAACAACCACTGCCTCTGCTTTTGTTGAATTTGATGTTATTACTTACTATGCTCTCCTGGCAACACTGGCAATCCCCAAACCTGTGTCCCCTCCAATATTTACTGCACTGGGGCCTTACTGCCACCAGCGGCTTCTCTTCCCTTGACCTGGACTTATTTTAAGAATGCAAGGATACTTTCAGTCTCAAAAACAATTTGCTCTCTGAAAAGAGAGACAGTTTTAGCAGTACGAGGCACCAAATTCCAGCAGGCAGGCAGATGATTGGCACAGTTCCCCCATACTGGTTCCCTGTACTCAATTCCCCTGCACTGTGAATGATGCAAATGTGGTTTCCACACCGAATTACACCATGGGACCAGGCGCGGGGTGCGAGCTGCTGGGAAATCCAAACCTCTGTGAGGAAGAGCTTTCAAGGTTAGCAGGTGGCACGTGGACCTTAACCCACCTTTGAGTGGGGCCTCTGGGGAAGGACTGACATCTCCTGTTTGTGACCTGCTCCAGGAGCTCTGTATTCACCTGGCCACTGACCAGCTCCCAGAGTCATGATCATCGCCTGGCAAGCCTGCACCAAAACCAGTCTGAGACAGAAGGCTTTCAAAACCTTTCAGGCAGGCCCTCAGTAATCAATACATTACTACATTCCTTTGCCGCACACATGCTTCCCTCAAAGGACTGTTAATGGAACCATTCCAGATACAAACATCCACGTTAAGCATCAAAAGTCTAGTTCTCTGCACAGAAGAATAGCACCTTTAGAGTTACCCAAGTGCATCCAGTTTGTGTCTGTATGGACGCTTGCACCTAAATTCTGAGAGCCCTGAATGTCTCGTCTGGCAGCATAAAACACATGAGCTATGTGAAAACCCCTGCTTGTCATCCTCAGGAGACTTGACCAGCATAGCTCAACTGCAGCTGAATTGCTAACTTCAGTGAACTCATCTGCATGTCTTTTAGGGAGTCTTTTGAGACTGTATCGCGCTCCCACTCCATTCCTGTGTCTATATCTACATATCCGTCATGCTGGGAATAAGCAGCACATTTTCTATGAGGAATCAGTGACTTCCACTCACCTTATATCACATGAACATCAGCTCCGTGAGTTTAGGTATAAGCTAACACTCTATGTTAGATCTAACATGCTGTTTCTATGGAGGGTGGGGACACATTTCATGTATTTGCATGTAAATATATGTACTATTCTTCCTGTATGCGGGCAGGTGAAGACCAAGAGTGTCCCTCAGCTAGAGCACTGGTGCTGACAAACTTACTGCTCTTGCCTCTGACGGTTGCTTGAAGGCTTCACACCCATAGCAATTCAATGGGAGGGAAAGCTCCACTGCTTTGTCGTGATGGAAGAGGAGCCTTTCCCAAACTTGCTTCTTGAAGAGCCAATTCAGTGAAGCAAAATTGAAAATCAAAGGGATATTTCTTGCGAGATTTAAAATGCTGATGGTTACATGAAGGGTGGGGAGAGGAAAGGAGCAGAATCAGGTTTGTGATACGATGCTCCAGTTCTGACTACAGTGAGGCTACCACGTTACTGAAGAAAGTGCAGAATATCTTTGCATTTTATTTTGGAGACCAAGAGGAGTTACGGACTGCCAGAGAGTTTCCCTTTCAGAAGATGTAATGCAGTGTTATACTGAAGTGAATATATCTTCTGAGTTCCAAATGTGAAAAGCGGTGCCATTTACTGCCCACAAGCCACAGAGCTCTGTGCGTAATAACAAATAGGTCTGTCTTCATCAATCCATACCGTTCTCAACAATCCTGCCCAAAGCTACTTCTGGGTGATCATCAGAGTTTGATAAAGTGATTACTAGATAATGCTATCAAATAACTATCATGATTAAACAAGTTACATGAGTCTTGAAGCACTGGAGCACTTTACTTGAGAAATGAGTTTCTCCTTCAAAACGCGTAATAAAAATATATATTAAACAAAATGGATTTTGAACAGCGTGGTGGAATTAGATCAAGAAGAATTAAGTTTGCATTTCCTGAATAGCTACAAATACCACAAACTACTTTTCTACGATTAATGCAATTACTTTAAGTAGCAGAATTGTTTTCCAGTCCCCTTTCTTTGGTATGTTGTTTCATTGTGTGTGTGAAATCCGTGGCAAGGTTGTCACACCTGTCACTGTGGCTTTCTGCACACCTGGGCTATTTTATGACATTACAGATTTCCTCTTCTCTACCCAAAGTACAGACACAAAATCAGCCTGAAAACAATTTGCAGCTATTCATGATTTTTACATCCAAAGTGTCAAAAGCTGTTAAACATAATTTGAGCTCAGAGCCCCCACGTAATCCTGAGGTTGAGATGAAAGAATTAACAGAGTGCCACTGATTCAGATTACATGGGAAATCAGAGCGACCTGTGATATGCAGTATTTCCAGCAGCTGAAATGACCACCAAATAATTTGATGGTGGAGTTTATTATAGTACAATTCCTAAACAGAAGGCAAAAGATTTAGTACAGTACAAAAACGATTATCCTGAAGACAGGAATGACTTGGAATAAAGTCAGACAATAGAGGCTCCAGATCATCAAGGAAATCATAAATATAATTATTTGATGGCTATCCCCCCTGCAACTGTCCTCTTGATGCCATTCATATACAGGCCATTTGTTGTACTTTTAGTACAACTTCCTCTGTAAGACAGACTAAAGATCAGCCATCTTCTAGCAGAGGAGAGACTTGCCCTTGCCTTCTCTCTGTGAATTTAGTAACTTGTGGTTCTCTCATGCTTGTTTGAAGTTTAAGCCACTCCTCCTCCACTTCTAGGATCTGTACAACTGTGCCCCAGAACGCAATTCACATCTTAATTCTTATCATGCATGCCTGTCACCCTGTGGCACTCCATGTCCCTTTCATACTCTCCTCTGACTTCTGTTCTCTAATATTCCATGTCCTATCCCTGACATGTCAGCTGATGTTCAAGCCCTGGCTACCTCTTCATTCCCCACATCCATGCTCTTGGACTCAAGCATCAACCTATCCCTCAAATAATAACGCTTTATTTCTGAACAAACAACCAGTACCATACACCCAAGCTATTACTCCTCTCTGCCTTCCACACAGTAAGTCCTACAGGGCATGGACTCCCTTTATATTTGTATCTTACAGCACACTGTAAGCATTTAATGCATAAAATAAATAACAAGAGACACGCAGCTCTGCTGGAGATGAGAGGGAGCATTGAAGAAGCCAGATTCAGCTAATTAAACCTGTATCGTGTGTGGTGGGGCTTCAACTTACAAAACAGACAGAAAGATAACTCGGGCAAGGAGAAGACAACAGATAACTCTTAATATTGGCTGAGCAAAGATTCTGGCATGTCTTTAATTTAAAGACCTTAAATAACCCTTCTGAGCACAAAGGCACTAGCCCTACATACACGACAGGCTTTTTGATACTCACCTGAGCAGCACAACTTCCATACGCACGAGGCAACCTTTTGGATATCAGAGCATCGTTTTAAAGACTTCAGGCACAGAGAAATTTACCACAGTCCTGATTAGTCAATGATTAATTACCACGGCTTTTATCAAAACGCGTCTTTTCACTATGTAACTTCAGCATCCTGTCATCCAAATCTTTAGCTCTCTCTGTTAGACTGATTTACTGTAAGCACAAAGCTTCCCTCATTTAGGCACTTGTAGGCTGTGATTAATTTTCTCTTTTTACAGCTAGAGACATCAGACTTCTTAAGTTTCCAGATGTAAAGTAAACTTTCCAGCCCTCCAGCCATTCTTCAGCCTCTTTCCTATATCTTTGCCAATGCAACCGTTTCTGATGGATGTCTGTCAAAAGTGCACATCTGTTTTTGTGAGGATCATAGCAGTGCCACAAACAGCAGTAAAGCTCCCTTCTCTTTTCTGCACACAGAATGGCCTCACTCACCGGTTTTAAGGTAGTTAAAATAGTTTACATTGATTTAGTAGTTCCCGATAAGCTTTTAGTTTGCATTTCACCATTCAGTATGACACGTGCTCAGCCTTGATCTTGGGCATTATTAATCATTTCAACACTAATGCTGCACGATGCAAAATAAAATGCCTCAACACAGATGTCAGACTCTAGTTTTGTTCCAGCTTTTTTTGTGGGGGGGGTTGGCTTGTTTTCTTTACTGCTAGAGCACTAATATGCATTAGCTATCACATCGTTGTGCAGACACAGGAAGGCAGCATCTACAGCTGATGGCAAGTGAACCCAGCACTCCCCAACCAGGCATGACCTGGCTTAGGGAGGTGACACAAAGTCTGTGTCCACCAGGACATTACAAAGCAGCAGCCACTGCATTTTTGGGGTCTTACTGAAGAAAATGCACCTTTTCCAGCAGGGCATCAAAACCACACCTATCCTATTGACAAAGTCTTTCTGTTGACTAAGGTTCATCAAAATACCAGAGATACGTCTTCTGCAAAACCCAGTGCCAATTCGGAAAGATGTCATTCCCATACTTTAGTTGTTCACAGTATTAGCTTTCTGTCATTTTATCCATGATTCCATCTTGATAGATAACTAGGATAGTACAGTAAGCAGCCCGAGGCTCAGAAGTTGTTCCAAACACATAGATTATTATGTCTTAAAATCCAAACAAACAAAACAAAGACTCAAAACCAACCCCCAATGAAATGCTTCTGTTTATCCAGGTGTGTATCTTATTTTCATCAAAGTTACCATGAACGCAAATAAGAGATATGGGGATTATCAGCCAGAAAGTCCTTGCTTGGATCCATTTCAACACCTTTCCCACTTGAGTGATGTGGTTTGGCAATTTTAAATTACTATTATTATTTACACATCACCACGGGTGAACCCGATGCTTTACAGAGAAATAGAAGGACAAGACTCCGCCCTGAGGTGCTTACAGTCTAAATTAGGTGTACACAGTGAAAGTGGTAAAAAGAGGAGAGGATTAGGAGTGTCACAACAGGAAAAGAACAGAAAGTGTCACCTCACATTTCTAATAGGTGTTAGCATATGTGTTTCCTTCAGCTGTTTGATTTCTATTTCAGATGATTACATAAAACAAATACGCTTAAAGAGGAGGAATTAGAGGTGTTTGAAAAAGGACAGGGGAAAAACATGACTTATTGAGGCCCAGCACAATAAGGGAAATCGTTTTGCCCATTTTGTGTTCTGTGCCAGGTCCTACCAACTGAATTAAGATGGGAAGAGAGTAAAGTGAGGAAAACCACAGTGACTTCTCTACAGAAAGGTTTTATCACTCACTCGTCAGTGTTGTCACACTACAGTGCGTGGAAGGCCTGTGTAGTTTGTGTTCTCTTACAGAGAGATGGAACCATTTGGGAAACCATTTACACTTAGGGAGAAATATCAGCATTTCAGAATAAGAAGCAAACTAATTTTTCCTATGAAATTAGAATTAGAAAGGAAAAAGAAAAAAACCAACCACATGAAAAGGATGGGGTCCTCAAAACACTGCACTTCATAATTTCTTTGCCAGGGCAAGGAATCTCTCACACTAAGTGTTTTCACAATGTCCTTAATTCCTGAGTGGGATCCCTGGATGCTATAGTAAATCTCTACCATGGAGAGGAAACCACATAGCTGTATCTTAGAAACCAGCCTGAGACATGCCATGCAAAGGCACATGCTTATATCACCACTGCTGACATGAGTTTCCCTCTCTAGGGTGTGACACAGGATCCGAGTCCCTCAGGATACCCATACAAGGAATAAACCATGTGTGGATGGAAGTCAGGGAAAAGGAGTCAGGATCTTCGCTCCACAAAAGTGTAAGGTGTAGTGTCAGACCTATTTAACATGGTATACATTCTCCAGCCGTGGCGGTTGACAGACTTTTACGATGTTTAAGGGCTCAGTTAGAGGGATATGTCTCTTGGCACATCAACCCAGGATCCAGAAATCAGCACCCAAGGGACTTCCTCAGCCTAGGGTCGTATCTAAACCATTGAATTTAACCACTACGAGAAACCACCAAGCCAATCCTGCTTTAATTTATCTAGTCCCATTTTGAATTCATTCATATCTTTTGCTTTCACAGCGCCCAGTGGCTACAAGTTCCACAATTAAATTAACACACTGTGAGAATAAGTATGTCCTTGTGCTTGTTTTGAAGCTATTATCTCACAGTTTCAAGGGACGGCATATGCTGAATAACTCTCTTCCTATTTACTCGTTCTGTGCAATTCATGACTTACAAACTTCTACACCTTACTCTCTCTTTTCTCCTCTAAAAGGGAAGACAACTAACCTCCTTAGTTTGTCCTTGTTTAAAGCCTAGTATTCACTTCTGAACATCTTGGTCACCCTTCTCTGGATCTTCCTCATTCTATTACGTCCTGTGTCTGTGGTCAGGAGCCAAAAGTGGGTAAGATACCCAGCACATAACTGAAAGGCAGAAATGCTTTTGAATCCATTTCTTTCTAATAATTGCTAACATTTTAATAGCCCTTCCTAATAAACTGATTCTGATGTCCCACCTCACTGCAAAACTCATCATGGCCGTCACAAATCCTTTCGACTTATTTAATTTCCATATACTCTGGGATGTGATGAGATCGAGGACTAGCTGAGACATCAAAGTAATTTTGGGTGCCTTTGCTGTTATATTAAGGCGCATCTCTACACATGTTGTTATCAGTCCCACAGGGCTCTTACACAGGGCTGAAACTTATAGACACCTTTCCAAGATTTCTCCTTGCTCCTCACATGATAGTGGCTTCACAACAGAGAACTAAGGTTGCAAAGTAGAGAAACAATAAACTACAAATTGTTTGCAGCTGCTTTGCTTGTTTACTTTTCTCTGTTAGTCCTACAGCTGTATAATATGATTTCCTTTTTTTTTAAACCAAAGGTGAGTCACATGATGACACCAGATTCAGAACCAAACACAAACTGTTCTTCTTAATCTGATGAGCTGAACCTTTATTGTCCCGCACGGAAGATGGGGGATTCAGTGCTGTATTCAAGTAACACATTTCTCCAAAGCTTACTTTTAATGGATTAAGTTCTGTCATGCTTACTAAAGTTATGAAGTTCTTTATCCTGAAAATACTTCATTGAAAGCAATGAGACTATTTAAGAAATAAGGAATTTTGCAAAATACACAGCTATGAAAGAACAAACTTTGAGTCTTTAAACTGAAAAGTGTGTCCACGTTACAACTAGGTCTTTCTTCCAGAGAATTTTCTCAGTTTTAAAACTTGGATTAAAAAGAATCAGACCCCTAGTTTTTTGAGAACAAAGTTGTAAGGACTGTTTAGCAAGCCCACACACATTCAATTATTTTAATCTTCAGTCATAAGTCAATACTTGCAGCACTTTAATCATTTTTGATTCTCTTCCTTGAACTCCCTTCAATTTATCAATGCCTTTTTAAATACAGATTCTGTAAAATGTAGTGGAGTCATTTTTTATGAAGAAATGAGCAATCATTAGCAATCTGCTCAAGTGAAAATAAATGTTAAAGATGAAATATACTTTCAAATAAAGAGTAACTATTATTTCATCTTGTTGAAAATCAGCTTTCCCCCTTTCCTGGAAACCAAATAAATCATTTGTTAGAATTGCATTCACCGGACTTTTCGAGGTGTTCACATGGATGTGAGATTGGGCTGTTATTTGTGTGTATGTGATGGGGTATTTTAATCTGAGAGCTAGTTAGTGTTAATGTAAACTGACGGAGTGTTCATGGTGCTCAGTGTCAGTGAGGAGTCAGAGGAACAGGACAAAGTACTCCTGACCAGCAGACGCATAAGCTTAGTCTGATCTGAATGACACTGCAACTCTGACAAAGAGCCAAACAAATCCTGTTTGAATTCTGTACCATTTTCTGCATTATTACAGGCTGGCTAGTGATCAAGTTTGGGAAATCAAAAAAGTGGAAGCAGTCAAGCAAAGTAGCACAGTCTACTTGTGCATGGAGTCTATGAACATATATGCCGTTTTTTACCATTTATTCCCTGCTTACGGATATCTTGTTTCTGCAGTGTGTGAAAATATAAATTGTTTCTCTTAAAGAAGACACATCAGACAAAGCTAACTCATGGGAACTGCTGTGAAGGAGCAGGTGGGTAAGGACAGCAGAAGACAAAAATCAGTATCAGCAAACACAAACAATTCTGCATTGTCTTCCAGAGTGATACTGATGGAAACCAAGCCTTAGTCAAGACCTGGGAAGGCAGCTCAGTGCCTTCACCAGCTAGCCTTGGGCTCAGCATTTGTGGTGGTTCACGACCAAACACAATCACCTCCAATTCCTTGAAAAATCAGACCACAGTGGTGAAATTACCCCAACCACTTTACTGCTTATCCCATGATTACTCTATAGGACTTAAAAGCACTCAGAATGATATAACTGGAAATACATACATACTTCACTTGTACACTCCTCCCTGCTTGTTAATCAGAACAGAAAAATAATCCTTTGGAAGGAGCACCAGTGGTTCCAGATTAGAGTACAGAATTTGGACCTGAAGTTATACTCTCAACTTAGTTACTTACTAGTACATCTCTGACCATAGATACTTTAGATAGACTTGCCACTTGAGGCACACCTCAGGCTGGTCACCTAAAAATTGAGGCAGCTTTCACTTCACCGTCCTTGTTTTCCTATATCCAAAGAGCGGTGAGAGTCTTGGGAGCAAAATCTTTTGCATTAAAGGAACGGCTACCTTTGCACTCAGTAAAAATATTTCTAAAACATATGTTGACACTTGAGGCCAAATTCATGCATGTAAATCTGCACATCTTGATTCATCTTAGGCACCATTGGTAGCCAGAGGAAAATTACAGGTGCTTCTTGCAAGTGACTCACACCACAGTCAGTTTATTCAGTTTCTGCAGGTACCTCTCTGTGTGCATCTACTCCAGATGGCACTTAGGAGGATCACGTTTCCGAAATACATGCCTCAGAATAGATGGGAGGAACTGAGGCATTTGTATCTTGTAAACTGACTTGGAAATTTTAGCTTTCTTTCAACAGGCAGTGCAAGGCTGCTAGACTTTCCAACCCAGGAATGGCTGCAGCACCACCACCCCTGGGATTACGAGCCCTTCTGGAGGAGCCGTCTCCAGGCATCCCAAGTCAAGGCTTTGCTAGAGGCTAAATATGACGTTCACCTCCAGTTTTGGTTGTGGCACTCCCCTGTCCTTCTCAGCACTCCTAGCAAAGGAGAAAAACACCTCGAGAATTCACTTGTGCGCCTCAGTCAGGTATTCCCTCTAACGTAAGGCGGGAATACGAATGTCAAGCCTGGCACAAGGGAAACAGGCTCTGTCTAAGCACAGATCTACTTACCCATTGCTAAAGCCATCCAGCCTTCCTGGAAAAGACTTATTTCTTTGAAGGTGGGCTATGCTGATCTTAAATTGGACATGTCTATATTACTTCCTGCAAAACCGCGTATTCTTTCTGAGGGGCATAAATTTCTTTTTTATGACTACGACGATGCAAAGCAATTTTAAATGCCTGGAGGAGAGAACTAGAAAAGACGAATGAAAAGGAATTGAATGATTCATTAGACTCTGAAGAAGATTTGATGAGGAATTCTATAATTCTGGACTTTTAAATTAATTGTGTCTCTTTATTACTTTTTTCCCTTCTTTACCTTATTGGAGTTTCATGAAAATATAATTTTTAAGAGCTGTGGCATCTTGCAGCACATTGTAAGAAATATAACACTGTTTATTCTGTTTGGGCAGTACATTTGGGTTTTGAGACTGGTGATTTATCAGTCTTCTCAGGTACTAACTATACCTGTATACCTGGAATGTCCTGATTCCTCTTTCAGTAAAAGTCTGCCTTTGACATAAATTTCCTACTATTTTTGAACTTTATAGCATTTTCTATAGGTAGGAGAAGAGTGCTATGACCTCTCTGCTTATTTGCTCAGGTATTGGCTAAAATCTCTCCTCACTCGCATTGCTCCAAGCCACAGGAGTGCTGCTGAAATCAATGGAGCTGTTCTGGATTGACACTGACTTGCGAGCACTATCCTATCAATGTCTGTATCTAAGTATTCTTGAGCATATTGTTACGGTTTGGATCTAACTATGAACTTCACCATATAATTAACCTATATTTTGAATGTCTCACTATAACTCTGCATACCAGGCTCTCAGTATGCAGAGAAAACATACAAAGAAAACCCTGTGAATTTATGAGATGAGATTCTAGCCTCCTAATTACAAGTCTGATTTAATTCCTCTTCAGTCTTACAACATTCCTCTAACCTGCCTTTTCTGAAACCTGTTCCCTTTACTCTTGCTTCAAAAATTTGGTTGAGTTCAGTGTTCTAGGCTGAGAATCACCTGCAAACCAGATACTCAAACAGAACTAGCCAGATGCTAGAAGAGACTTTAACACTGGACGAGTAACAGAAAATAAATTAAGTATCTTAACTTCATGTTTATAAACTGTGAAAAGTGCAGACATCATATGCAGCAATTATCCCACAGCACTCTGACAGATCTGCCAGCACCTCAGAGGAGCAAGATGGGAAAGATCTTTCTTGCCCGAGAGAAATGCAGAGCAAGAAAAAAAGCGTACAGGTGCACTTCCCCCTGAATTACCTTCTTTAATGTGACATTTGCTACTCCATGCTGAGCTTCTACTACACATAACAATCTTTGCTTTTCTTCTCTTCTCTCCATTGCTTTATGACCCCTGCAAATTTTTCCTGCTTTTTCCAAGCAGCTTTTCCTTTTATACAGAGTATTTCCCTGAGCAACTCAATTACTAAAAATCTTCTGAGTTTTTCCACAAATCCTATCTCCTACATTTTCAGAGAACCCATTCCACTTGTCCTTCCTTCTCAGCAGAACAATTTTACAAATTCTTTTTTTTTTTTTACGTTTTACAAGTAGTATGGCCAACATTTGATTTCAAAGAATCCTCTTCATTGAGAGCTGGACTCTACTTCCACTACAGCAAAATGCAAAGTTTATGAAAATTTTTATGAAAGTTTATGTGCTTAGCAACCCACTGCACAGCTAAAGTTCCTGCAAATTCATTAATAATTTCAAATCAGCTAGGAAGAAAGAGGGAACAAATAGTTGTAATACTTTAACAGTGACCCTTTGTTTCCGAGAGTCCAACAACACACTTGTTTCGTGTTGATTATTTTAATGTCAAACACTGAAATGTAATTCTTATCCCTCAAACTCCTCCCCCCATTATGACTTAGCGGTACTTAGGTAATTCAGAAAACCTCTGGCTTGGCAATTTCATCCCAGACCATAAACATAAATATGTTTTCTCAGCATGTCTCGATAGAATTGCCTTTCTCCTTAATACTAGGTACTTATGTAAACATTTGCATGATTCAGAGCGTGTGAGTATATCTACAGAGAGAGACATACCTCTCTAGGTACAGGTATAGGAATAGGTATTGTTAAATCAATCCAACATTTGTGTGAAAGCAAGCTAGGATGTAGCTCTGGGGCTTAAGTATTTTTACTAGTGATTAATGTCACAAAATTACAAGTATGCACGCACTTTACTGTTTTACAGCAGGTGAACTATTGTTCTTACATCCTTCCCAAACACCAATAAATCTGAGAGAAATCTCTACCGCTATAAAGAATAGCACCAGAATCTGAGTGTCATATTTTAGTCACTCAACCAAGAGGCAATTTAATAATTAGGCTACTTAAAATTCACTTAAACCATTGAAAATTTCCTCACAGACGCCAATACCATTATTCTACAACACCAGGAAAAACCTCTGCCCCCTAAACAGGGGCACGCAAAGTGAAAAGCCCCCACACCTAAATGAGGGCACAGAAGGGGAATTGCCACAACATACAAAGGCAAAATACGCGGTTAGCCAAACAGGATCATGGAAGTGGCCATCTGGATCCTACAATTTCAGAAGAATTCAGAAATGATCCAAATCTCATCTCACCTTTGCTAATACATCCATGCTGTCTTTGTTTTCACCTGAACCATGCTCACTGGTACAAGGGCCACAGCAGGCAGCTATTCACCTCATACACCTTAACTATTTAAAACCAACAGCAGCCACCCCACACGCCTCCTCTGCTGAGCTCTCCCAGTCTCACAAACAGCCTACGGACGGTCATAACCCAGAGCCCTCGCTCACTCCCAGAGCAGCAGCGCAGTGTGACATGCGAGAAGCCTGCGTTTTGCTCCTGGCAATCCAGCGCCCGTGAAAAGACCCAGGCTGCCACCCTTAAGAACCGAAGCTTGCTAGAGCCAAGACATTACAGAGAGTCGCAGTTTCAGGTGGTAACCTGCTGGGCTAGTGTAACTAAAAGGCACTTTGGAGGATACTTAACCCTTCCAAATGTGCCACCAAATGCTTCTCAACTAATGGCACCATTGCCTACACTGGATTTAGGCTGGTAGTTTATGTGGCAGAGGGTACAAAACTCATCCCACATCTGCAGAGCTGGGCAGGCAGTCTTTGCCTTCAAATTTTCTTTTATGGTACTTAGCCTTTTACACAGCCTTCCTCCAGCAAACAGGGACACAACCTAGCTCTTTCCAGCTTTTTGCTAGGCCTATCAGCCAGGATTCTTAAAAAATGCCCATCCCGTTTTCCAAATCCGTGTATTGGTGTTTAAATCCAGCCTTCCAAAATGCCCAGGACCATGGCTTGTGCCATGGAAATACAAATACCTTTTGCTTAGTGCCCTTTTAAAAACTGCCCCTGAATTCAAACGGCTAAAGATTTATTTAACACCCAGACACTAGTTGCATTTAGAATTATTTCTCTCCATATTATCATCCTGTAACTCTGTTAAAACTGGCAGGTTTTGTTCTTTTTTCAGTATGACTTTTAATGCTTTTCTCATCTAAGCAGATTTTTGCAATGTGAACTGTAGTACACAGATAAATTTGCATCTGAGAGCACTTGTGAACCTGCCTCTAACTCCTAGGAGTACTAAAAATCCCAATCACACCCTTGCCCTAGACTTGTATTTCTTGTCATCTCAGTCTCATTAACAGGTGTCTGTAGTGAAGCTCACGTATACAGCATCATTATGCTCACTGTCCTTCTGGAAAATAGCTCATTTCAGAGAAAACAATATAATTCCTTCGGTTAAAAAATAAAACAGAACAAAAGCACCCCCTCGCCCCACCCCCATCTTGCTCAACTTGTAATGGAAGTAATAGTAATTACTTTAAAGAATAATAAATCACCTACTTACTAAGGAAAGGCAGCATTTACACAGTCACTGTATTCAGATCAGTACATTATTGTAACCCCGAGAGAGACAGGCAGAGCTGGGCGAGGAGGAAGAAAACAAATCTCAAATACTTCCTCTGACCAGAGAGGTCAGAGCTTTTTTTTCCCTGGCAGAGCATTTTCAAATGAAAAAATACGAGTCTCTTCTTTTAATGCACTGAACACCAGTCTGCCTATACTACGGACTAACTCCTACTCTTTCAACATAAAACATTTATCTGGATTCCGCATAAATAGAAACAGAAGTGGTGATTCTAACATCTGTCACTGCTGGAATAATCACGTTGCTGCGCAGTGATTATGTTGGGATCCTTTTACAAAATGAAAACAGCATTCATTCGCAATTATTCATTACTGTAGGGGCCCCTCTCCTCCCGTGATTGTTATTTAAGATGAAACAGCTCCCTCGTTTTCACTGACTAAAACTGGCTTATCAGTGAGCTTTTTGCTTACAGATAAATTTTCCTCTGGGTCAATTCAACTTAATTTTAAGAGGTTACATTGCATTATATTATAAATTAATCACATCAACTGCCTGCAGTTTAATGCACTTTAACGAATAGTTAATGCACTGCTGCAGTGCTTAAAGAGAAATTACTCCACGTACTGTGATTTCAGAGTCACGCTGGTTGGGATTACTCCTCTGTCTCATTCCGTTGACATGATCCCATAACAGGATGAACGTATTTTACACTAAACATTTAAGCAATAAAAGAGGTG